>NC_091471.1:841438-902429 GCF_036971445.1 Narcine bancroftii | reverse complement strand
TATTGTGAACTGCCATCGTTGGCAGGACACTGGATACGGCTGTACAAGCTTGTGTGAGTATATAAATATTCAGGAAAAGAATAAACTCCAGAGGGTTGTTAACTCGGCGACATCGCTCCATCGAGGACGTCAACGAGCAGCCTCTCTCCTCAAGGACCCCGCCACCCAGGCCACGTCCTCATCACGCTGCTCCCCTTGGGGAGAAGGTCCGGAGCAGATGGCGGAATGATCCGTGACCCCAACATGGCCTCACTGGACCAGATCAGGGACTTTTTCCAGGCATTCTTGTCACGTGGTTTTTAACAAACACCTACTGATCAGGGAGCAGGTGACGTCCCGGCCACGTGGTCCTCACCGGCGCGTCTCAGCCCCACCTGCTGGCCGCCTGCCGCATGTGCAGCTCGGGTTGAACATTCATCTGATTGGGCCGTGGTGCTCACGTGTCGGCGCCGCCATGTCGGATCCCTTCAGCCTGTGAGTGTGAGGAAGGGTTCGCCGGTAAGTTGGTGATTTGCTGAAGTTCCGTCTGTATTGAAGCCCCTGAATGTGTATGAGGGCGGGGAGCAGTTGCTGGGAGCTGAGCTGCTGATCTGTGGCCGAGTTGGTGGTGCAGGAGCCACATGAACCCAGATCGGGGCCCGGCCCAGTCTGGGGCCGAAAGGCCGAGAAAAGGGCCCATTGAGGACAACGGGGACCGGCAGGGGAGCGGGGAGCCGCTCTCGCCTCTTCCTCACTTGGGCCCTGGTGGCAGCCGGGGGGCTGGACGCTGGGTCTGGGTGGGGGCTGGTCACAGGGACCCGCAGGGGAGCAGGGAGCCGCTCTCGCCTCTTCCTCACTTGGGGGCCCTGGTGACGGCTGGGGGGGGCTGGACGCTGGGCCCTGGTGGGGGTTGGTCACAGGGGCCCCCAGGGGAGCGGGGAGCCACTCTCGCCTCTTCCTCCCTTGGGCCCTGGTGGCGGCCGGGGTGGTGCTGGACGCTGGGCCCTTGTGGGGGCTGGACGCTGGGTCTGGGTGGGGGCTGGTCACAGGGACCCGCAGGGGAGCAGGGTGCCGCTCTCGCCTCTTCCTCCCTTGGGCCCTGGTGGCGGCTGGGGGGCTGGACGCTGGGCCCGGGTGGGGGTTGGTCACAGGGACCCGCAGGGGAGCGGGGAGCCACTCTCGCCTCTTCCTCCCTTGGGCCCTGGTGGCAGCTGGGGGGCTGGACGCAGGGCCCGGGTGGGGGCTGGTCACAGGGACCCGCAGGGGAGCGGGGAGCCACTCTCGCCTCTTCCTCCCTTGGGCCCTGGTGGCGGCTGGGGGGCTGGACGCAGGGCCCGGGTGGGGGTTGGTCACAGGGACCCGCAGGGGAGCAGGGAGCCGCTCTCGCCTCTTCCTCACTTGGGGGCCCTGGTGACGGCTGGGGGGGGCTGGACGCTGGGCCCTGGTGGGGGTTGGTCACAGGGGCCCCCAGGGGAGCGGGGAGCCACTCTCGCCTCTTCCTCCCTTGGGCCCTGGTGGCGGCCGGGGTGGTGCTGGACGCTGGGCCCTTGTGGGGGCTGGACGCTGGGTCTGGGTGGGGGCTGGTCACAGGGACCCGCAGGGGAGCAGGGTGCCGCTCTCGCCTCTTCCTCCCTTGGGCCCTGGTGGCGGCTGGGGGGCTGGACGCTGGGCCCGGGTGGGGGTTGGTCACAGGGACCCGCAGGGGAGCGGGGAGCCACTCTCGCCTCTTCCTCCCTTGGGCCCTGGTGGCAGCTGGGGGGCTGGACGCAGGGCCCGGGTGGGGGCTGGTCACAGGGACCCGCAGGGGAGCGGGGAGCCACTCTCGCCTCTTCCTCCCTTGGGCCCTGGTGGCGGCTGGGGGGCTGGACGCTGGGCGCGGGTGGGGGTTGGTCACAGGGACCCGCAGGGGAGCCACTCTCGCCTCTTCCTCCCTTGGGCCCTGGTGGCGGCCGGGGTGGTGCTGGACGCTGGGCCCTGGTGGGGGCTGGACGCTGGGTCTGGGTGGGGGCTGGTCACAGGGACCCGCAGGGGAGCGGGGTGCCGCTCTCGCCTCTTCCTCCCTTGGGCCCTGGTGGCGGCCGGGGGGCTTTAAGCTGGGCTAGGGTGGGGGCTGGTCACAGGGACCCGCAGAGGAGCAAGGAGCCTGTCTCGCTTCTTCCTCCCTTGGGCCCTGATGGCGGCTGGGGGGGATGGGGGCTGGTCACAGGGACCCGCAGGGGAGCGGGGAGCCACTCTCGCCTCTTCCTCCCTTGGGCCCTGGTGGCAGCTGGGGGGCTGGTCACAGGGACCAGCAGGGGAGCGGGGAGCCACTCTCGCCTCTTCCTCCCTTGGGCCCTGGTGGCGGCTGGGGGGCTGGACGCTGGGCCCGGGTGGGGGTTGGTCACAGGGACCCGCAGGGGAGCGGGGTGCCGCTCTCGCCTCTTCCTCCCTTGGGCCCTGGTGGCGGCTGGGGGGCTTTAAGCTGGGCTAGGGTGGGGGCTGGTCACAGGGACCCGCAGAGGAGCAAGGAGCCTGTCTCGCTTCTTCCTCCCTTGGGCCCTGATGGCGGCTGGGGGGGATGGGGGCTGGTCACAGGGACCCGCAGGGGAGCGGGGAGCCACTCTCGCCTCTTCCTCCCTTGGGCCCTGGTGGCAGCTGGGGGGCTGGTCACAGGGACCAGCAGGGGAGCGGGGAGCCACTCTCGCCTCTTCCTCCCTTGGGCCCTGGTGGCGGCTGGGGGGCTGGACGCTGGGCCCGGGTGGGGGTTGGTCACAGGGACCCGCAGGGGAGCCACTCTCGCCTCTTCCTCCCTTGGGCCCTGGTGGCGGCCGGGGTGGTGCTGGACGCTGGGCCCTGGTGGGGGCTGGACGCTGGGTCTGGGTGGGGGCTGGTCACAGGGACCCGCAGGGGAGCGGGGTGCCGCTCTCGCCTCTTCCTCCCTTGGGCCCTGGTGGCGGCCGGGGGGCTTTAAGCTGGGCTAGGGTGGGGGCTGGTCACAGGGACCCGCAGAGGAGCAAGGAGCCTGTCTCGCTTCTTCCTCCCTTGGGCCCTGATGGCGGCTGGGGGGGATGGGGGCTGGTCACAGGGACCCGCAGGGGAGCGGGGAGCCACTCTCGCCTCTTCCTCCCTTGGGCCCTGGTGGCAGCTGGGGGGCTGGTCACAGGGACCAGCAGGGGAGCGGGGAGCCACTCTCGCCTCTTCCTCCCTTGGGCCCTGGTGGCGGCTGGGGGGCTGGACGCTGGGCCCGGGTGGGGGTTGGTCACAGGGACCCGCAGGGGAGCGGGGTGCCGCTCTCGCCTCTTCCTCCCTTGGGCCTGGTGGCGGCTGGGGGGCTTTAAGCTGGGCTAGGGTGGGGGCTGGTCACAGGGACCCGCAGAGGAGCAAGGAGCCTGTCTCGCTTCTTCCTCCCTTGGGCCCTGATGGCGGCTGGGGGGGATGGGGGCTGGTCACAGGGACCCGCAGGGGAGCGGGGAGCCACTCTCGCCTCTTCCTCCCTTGGGCCCTGGTGGCAGCTGGGGGGCTGGTCACAGGGACCAGCAGGGGAGCGGGGAGCCACTCTCGCCTCTTCCTCCCTTGGGCCCTGGTGGCGGCTGGGGGGCTGGACGCTGGGCCCGGGTGGGGGTTGGTCACAGGGACCCGCAGGGGAGCCACTCTCGCCTCTTCCTCCCTTGGGCCCTGGTGGCGGCCGGGGTGGTGCTGGACGCTGGGCCCTGGTGGGGGCTGGACGCTGGGTCTGGGTGGGGGCTGGTCACAGGGACCCGCAGGGGAGCGGGGTGCCGCTCTCAGCCTCTTCCTCCCTTGGGCCCTGGTGGCGGCCGGGGGGCTTTAAGCTGGGCTAGGGTGGGGGCTGGTCACAGGGACCCGCAGAGGAGCAAGGAGCCTGTCTCGCTTCTTCCTCCCTTGGGCCCTGATGGCGGCTGGGGGGGATGGGGGCTGGTCACAGGGACCCGCAGGGGAGCGGGGAGCCACTCTCGCCTCTTCCTCCCTTGGGCCCTGGTGGCAGCTGGGGGGCTGGTCACAGGGACCAGCAGGGAGCGGGGAGCCACTCTCGCCTCTTCCTCCCTTGGGCCCTGGTGGCGGCTGGGGGGCTGGACGCTGGGCCCGGGTGGGGGTTGGTCACAGGGACCCGCAGGGGAGCGGGGTGCCGCTCTCGCCTCTTCCTCCCTTGGGCCCTGGTGGCGGCTGGGGGGCTTTAAGCTGGGCTAGGGTGGGGGATGGTCACAGGGACCCGCAGAGGAGCAAGGAGCCTGTCTCGCTTCTTCCTCCCTTGGGCCCTGATGGCGGCTGGGGGGGATGGGGCTGGTCACAGGGACCCGCAGGGGAGCGGGGAGCCACTCTCGCCTCTTCCTCCCTTGGGCCCTGGTGGCAGCTGGGGGGCTGGTCACAGGGACCAGCAGGGGAGCGGGGAGCCACTCTCGCCTCTTCCTCCCTTGGGCCCTGGTGGCGGCTGGGGGCTGGACGCAGGGCCCGGGTGGGGGCTGGTCACAGGGACCCGCAGGGGAGCGGGGTGCCGCTCTACGCCTCTTCCTCCCTTGGGCCCTGGTGGCAGCTGGGGGGCTGGTCACAGGGACCAGCAGGGGAGCGGGGAGCCACTCTCGCCTCTTCCTCCCTTGGGCCCTGGTGGCGGCTGGGGGGCTGGACGCAGGGCCCGGGTGGGGGATGGTCACAGGGACCAGCAGGGGAGCGGGGAGCCACTATCGCCTCTTCCTCCCTTGGGCCCTGGTGGCGGCTGGGGGGCTGGACGCAGGGCCCGGGTGGGGGATGGTCACAGGGACCAGCAGGGGAGCGGGGAGCCACTATCGCCTCTTCCTCCCTTGGGCCCTGGTGGCGGCTGGGGGGCTGGACGCAGGGCCCGGGTGGGGGCTGGTCACAGGGACCCGCAGGGGAGCAGGGAGCCGCTCTCGCCTCTTCCTCCTTGGGCCCTGGTGGCGGCTGGGGGCTGGACGCAGGGCCCAGGTGGGGGCTGGTCACAGGGACCCGCAGGGGAGCCGGGAGCCACTCTCGCCACTTCCTCCCTTGGGCCCTGGTGGGGACTGTGGGGCTGGACGCTGGGCCCGGGTGGGGTCTGGTCACAGGGACCCGCAGGGGAGCAGGGAGCTGCTCTCGCCTCTTCCTCACTTGGCCCTGGTGGGGACTGGGGGGTGTTGGACGCAGGGACCCCAGGGGAGCATCTCTCGCCTCATTCCTCCCTTGGACCCTGGTGTGGACTGGGGGCTGCACGCTGGACTCGGGTGGGGGCTGGTCACAGGGACCCCTAGGGAGCAGGGAGCCGCTCTCACCTCTTCCTCCCTTGGACCCTGGTGGGGACTGGGGGCTGGATGCTGGGCCCTGGTGGGGGCTGGTCACAGGGACCCCCAGGGGAGCAGGGAGCAGCTCTCGTCTCTTCCTTCCTTGGACCCTGGTGGGAACTGGGGGGCTGGACGCTGGGCCCAGGTGGCGGCTGGTCACAGGGACCCCCAGGGGACCAGGGAGCCGCTCTGGCTTCTTCACTGGGGATTTCCTCCACTGGGCCGCTGTGGGAGCTGGACACTGGGCCGCAGTGGGAGCTGGACACTGGGACCTGGTGGGGACTGGGGGGCTGGATGCTGGGACCGGCCCCTCGGGAGCAGGGACGCTCTCGCTCCTTCACTAGGGAATTCCTCCTGTGGGCACTGTGTGGGGGCAGGTTGCAGGGCCTGGGCCCTGGTGGGGTCAGGGCACTGGGCCCTGGTGGGGGCTGGTCACAGGGTAGCAGGGAGCTGCTCTCGCCTCTTGACTGGAGATTTCATCCCGTGGACACTGTGTGGGGGCTGGTCGCAGGGCTCCTCAGGCGAACAGGGAGCTGCTCTCGCCTCTTCACTGGGGAATCCCTCCCGTGGTCACTGTTTGTGTGTGTGTGAGGGGTGGGGGTGAAACCCTCACTAAGGGCTTAATCAACATAATGATGGGAACAAAAGGCCCTGCTGGTGGCAGGGCATGGTGGAAAATGGTCACTGGGCACTGGTTGGGCTGCTGAAGGTGTTCCTGTCGGGTTCTACTTGCTTCGAGGATACCGTTGACGTAGACCAAAGTGCCGTCCAGGTCTCGGCCCACTGCGTCCATCAGTTGCTGGAATGTCTGTGCCGTATTTTTGATCCCGAATGGCATCCTCAGGAACTTAAACAGCCCTAATGGAGTGATGATAGCTGTCAGGATGCACCGACACTTGGTCCACTTTTGAGAATATTGTTGCCCCGTGCAGGTTTGTCGTAAAATCCTAGATGTGGGCACAGGGTAACAGTCCGGGGTGGTGGCTTCGTTGAACTGGTGATAGTCGCCACATGGTCTCCAGCCCCGAGTTTCTTTAAACACCATGTGCAGGGGCGAGGCCCATGGGCTGTCTGACCGTCGATCAACACCCAACTCCTCGAGCTTGCGGAACTCCTCTTTGGCCAGTCAGAGCTTCTCCGGGGAAGCTGTCTCGCCTTTGCGTGGAGAGGTGCACCGTGTTGAGGCATCTCTGCTGTGAACTGAGGGGAAAGGATTGCTGGGAATCCCACTAGCACCTTGGAGGACTCGTCCTCCAAGCTGTAGACGGAGTCCAGGTGCATTGCCGGTAACATAGCGCCCCTCAGTGCGATGGTCTGGTAGGTCTTGGGGTGGATGAGTCACTTACCCTTAAGGTCTACTAGGAGGCTGTGGGCTAGCAGGAAATCCAATACGAGGAGTGGTTGTTCCACTGCGGCCAGTGTGAACTCCCACGAGAAGTGACTGCCCCCGAACTGCAGCTCGGCCCTTCGAGTGCCATAGGTCTGGATACTGCTGTTGTTGGCAGCCCTCAACGTGGGACCTGCTGGCCTGTGCCTAGTGTCCAACGCTGTTGGGGGTATTATGCTGACCTCTGCTCCTGAATCCACCAGGAAGCGTCAGACGGACCCAGATGTACAGGAGGCTCTCTTGATGGCCAGCTGTCATGGCCATCAGCGACGGCTGGCTTTGTCGTTTCCCTGGAACTCGCAAGGGGGAGTGGCATCGGTGGGTCTCGGTGCCCCATCTCCGGAGGTAGAAGCACCATCTGTCGCTGGACTCGCTCCTGCCTCTCGTCTGCTATTCCTTGCTTCGAACTGCTGTGGTCTGATTGCGGGACTTCTTTACGAGCCCCACAGTAGCCGAGCACTTCTGTTTCTGTTTCCACAGAATGTCTGCCCGTGCTGCGACTTTCCAGGGGTCGATGAAATCCGCATCCGCCAGGAGCAGTTGGATGTCTTCAGGCATTTGTTCCAGTAACGCCTACTCGAACATGATGCCAGGCTGCTCATCTCCCAAGAGGGCTAGCATCTCATTGATGAGTGTCGATTGGAATCTGTCTCCAAGCCCATCCAGGTGGAGCAAACGTGCTCCTCACTCTCACCGTGAGACTCCAAACGCCTCGGTTAATAGCTCTTTGAAGGCAGTGTTAAGTGCCTTCCAATGTTGGCCTGTGGATAAAGTTGGCCACTCTGTCTTCAGTCTGCGGATCCAGGGTGCTCACCACATGGTGGTACTGGGTGGTCACTGTTATGATGCCCCGAAACTGGAACTGAGCCTCTGCCAGGTCGAACCACACACAGGGTTGAACTGTCCAGAAGGTTAAGAGCTTCAGGCCGACTGCGCTGTCTGCTGCTTCGTTCTTCATTGCTAGGTTTAGATTCCTTCTAAATCGTCGGGGTCACCAATTGTAGCCGATGGCTACAAAGAAACACACACATACAATGTGGCAGGTTAAGCTCACTCCTTTATTAGGGCTGGAAAGGCTGCTTTTATACTGTTCAAGTTCCCACCATTTTTGCTGATTGACTGAGTCATTCATGTGAATAACAGCAGCGGGCGGGAACATCCTTCTTCCCCAGCCTGTTTCTGCTAAGTTAGCTAGGCAGCTTGACCAGCACTTTAGAGCTGTTGGTCTGATACTGTCCCAGCTTCTACCCCTGCCTGTTCGTTGTCCTGGGAGTCACTGTCCGCATCTGCTGGCTCACGGTGTGCCGGCCCGATCTCCGCAATTGCGGGCTGCCACAGGCTCCCAAACAGTAGCTGGGAAGTGGATCATGAGATACAGCAGGAAGTACATAGGGCATGCCACAGGGATAATATCAAAATAATTATGGGGGATTTTAACATGGCAGGGGATTGGGAAAGACAGGAAAATTCTGGAAGCCAGGAGAGAGAGTTCATTTGCAATGAACCTGAAGTCGTTAGGAAGTTTAAGGTCATAGAACCTCTAGGAAGCAGCGATCACAACATGGTTGAATTTAATTTAAAATTTGGAAAGGAAAAAAAATTGTCGGATGTATCAATTTTTCAGTGGAATAAAGGAAATCACAGTGGTATGAGAAAGGAACTGGCTCAAGCAAATTGGGAAAACAAACTAACTGGAGGATCAGAGCAGGACTGGAAGATATTTTTACAAGTAATAAAAGGCATGCAGGATAGATATATTCCAAGGAAAAAGAAACTTGTCCAAGGAAAGATGGTGCCATTGTGGCTAACAAAAGAGGTGAAGGAGAGGGGATACAAGGAAGCTAAAATTAGTGGGAAATCGGAGGACTGGGATTCCTTTTGACAATTACAGAATGAGACAAAGTAGGTCATTCGGAAAGAAAAGATGAGCTATGAAAGGAGATTAGCTAACAATATTTTAAAAAATACTGAGTTTTTTCAAATATATGAGAAATAAAAGAGAAACACGTTGAAATAGGACCAATGGAAAATGATGCTGGGGAAATTGTAATGGGTTATAAAGAGATGGCAGAGGAACTTGATCAATATTTTGCATCTGTCTTCACCGTGGAAGACATTAGTAATATCCCGGACATTCAGAGGCTTCAAGGAAAGGAGTTAGGATTACTAGAGAAATTGTGCTAGGCAAACTAAACAGATTAAAGATTGATAAATCTCCCGGGCTGGATGAGGTGCATCTACAGGTTTTGAAAGAGGTGACTTTGGAGATTGTAGCTTCATTGGTGATGATCTTCCAGAAATTGATATAAGGGGGAACAAAGGGAAGGCAGATGAGACGGAGGAAATTAGGGCAGAGGGAGGGGGAGACAGAGGTAAGGGGGGACAGAGGGGGGTAGACGGAGGAAATGGGGGACGGGGGAAAGTGCGGACACGGGGGGAGACGGTGGAAAGGGGGGACAGATGGAAGGGTGCGAGCCGGAGGAAAGAGGGGACAGTAGGAAGGGGGGAGATGGATGAAAGGGGGGTCAGAGCAAATGGGCGAGACTGAGGAAAGGGGGACAGAGGGAAGGGGGGACAGAAGACTCTGGAGAGATTCCAGAGGATTGGAAGGTCACAAATGTGGTTCCGCTGTTTAAGAAAGGTGGGAGACAGAAAAAAGGAAACTGTAGGCCAATTAGTCTGACGTCGGTGGTTGGGAAGATATTAGAGTCGATCCTCAAGGATGAGATGATGAAATACCTAGAGATGCATGACAGGATCGGTCCAAGCCAGCATGGTTTTTTAAAGGGTAGATCCTGCCTGACCAACGTATTAGAGTTTTTTGAAGAAATCTCAAGTAGGATAGACAAAGGGGAGGCTGTGGATGTTATCTATTTAAGATTTTCAAAAGGCTTTCGATAAAGGGGCCGCATATAGGCTGCTAAATAAGATGAGGGCCCATGGAATTACAGGGAAGTTATTAAACTGGCTGTTATTAAAGTGGCTGATAGGCAGGAAGCAAAGGGTTGAAATTAAGGGTTCTCGTTCTGGATGGCTGCCTGTAACTAGTGGTGTCCCACAGGGGTTGGTCTTGGGGCTACTACTGTTTACAATTTATATTAATGATTTGGATTGTGGAATGAATGGCATTGTGGCCAAATTTGTGGATGACACCAAGACAGGTGGCGGAGTAGGAAGTGTAGTGGAAACCGTAAAGTTGCAGAAGGATATCGACAGATTGGGAGACTGGGCCAAAATACGGAAGATGAGATTTAACATAGAGAAATGTACAGTTGTACATTTTGGCAGTGGAAATAAACAGGATGTGATATGTTGGAGAGGGTGCAGAGGAGATTTACTAGGACGATTCCCAGAATGCAAGGACTAACGTACGAGGAGCATTTGGCAGCTCTTGGGTTGTATTCATTGGAGTAGAGGAGAATGAGAGGAGATCTCATAGAGGCATTTCATATTTTGAAAGGTTTAGATAGGGTAGATGTGGGGAAGATGATTGTCTTGGTGGGTGAATCAAGGACAAGGGGTCGTAGTCTGAAAATTAAAGGTTTTCCATATAAAACAGAGATTAGGAAGAACTTCTTTAGCCAGAGGGTCATGAATCTGTGAAACTCACTGCCGCATACAGCAGTGGAAGTCAGATCACTGGGAGTATTTAAGCAAGAAATAGACAAGTACCTCATTAGTGAGGGTATCAAGGGATATGGGAAAATGCCGGAAATTGGAACAAGTGTAGAGTAGCTTAGTGTAGATTTACGGAACAGACTTGATGGCCCTAGTGGCCTGGTTCTGTTCCTTTGTCTTGTGATCTTGTGAAATATCGAGGTATCTGAAGTGAAGTGGATCCATCAGGCAGATGCAGGAAGGATCCAGCAAAGGCAGGTCCTGTTTGACAATTTACATCTGATACATCCTCAGATATAATGAACGTGGTAGATACAGGGGAGCAGATGGTCGTTGTTTATCTGGCTATTGGGTAGGCGTTCGATAAGGTGCAGCATAAAAGACTATTACAGAAGATAAGGATGCATGGAGTTGGGGGCAATGTTTTAGCAGAGGTAGAGGGTAGTTAACTAAAGCAAAGCAGAGAGTTGGGGTGCAGGGGTGTTTCTCTAGTTGGCAATTGGTGGTGAGCGGGGTGCCGCAGAGGTCTGTGCTGGCCTTGCAACTGTTCACGGTATTCTTAAACCAGAGTGTAGTGGATCTGTTTGCTCTTGACACTAAATTGAGTGGCAAAGCAAATCATGCGGAGAATACTGTGCAAAGAGATGTAGATAGTTTAAGTGAGGGGGCAAGGGTCTAGCAGAAGGAGTACAATGTGAGGTTGTCCAATGTGGGAGGAAGAATGGAACATCAGAATATTATTTACCTATAAATGCTGTGCAGGACTTGGGAGGGCTTGTGCATGAATCACAAAAGGCTGGTTTGCAGGCTGTCAGGAAGACAAATGGAATGTTAGACTGTATTGCTGGAGAGATTGAGTTGAGGAGCAGGGAGGTTCTGCTGTAACTGTACAAGGTCCTGGTGAGGCCGCATCTGGAGAACTGGGCGCAGTTCTGGTCTCCTTACATGAGGAAGGATGTCCTGGCTTTGGAGGTGGTGCAGGGGAGGTTCACCACATTGATTCCAGGGATGAGGGGGTGGCCAATCTTTTGGGATGCTATTTGCTGGAATTTAGAAGAATGAGAGGGGATCTTAAAGAAACATAAAATGATGAAAGGCATTGTTAAGATAGAGGTAGGTCAGTTGTTCCCATTGGTGGGGGAAGACCAGAAGTAGGGGACACGACCTCAAAATTCAGGGTAGTAGATTTAAAATGGAGACGAGGAGGAACTTCTTTTCACAGAGGTTGGTGAACCTGTGGAAATCGCTGCCCCTTGAGGCAGTGGAGGTGACCAGTGAATATATTTGAGACAAGGTTGGATAGATTTCTACATGTGGGGAAAAGGCAGGTAGGCGGAGATGAGCTAATTATCAGAGCAGCCATGATCTTGTTGCTTGGCAGAGCAGGCTCGATGGGCCTCTTCCTGTTCCTATTTCTTATGTCCCTCTGTAAACTAAAATTGGAAGTCAATGTTCATGCATTCTGGTAAGAGACTGTGGGGATGGAATATAAGGTGTTGACCCTCCAGTTTGGGGGTGGGGTCGACGATTGGGGTCCAGATTGTTGTTCCGATGGGGATGTTCCTTGCAGCTCCAGCTCTCCGTGCATTTGTCGACCTGCTGCATCTGTTCCATCGGATTTTTCATCTAAACTGCATCAGATCCCCTGGGTCACTTCCCCTTTGTACTTGCTGGTCTGGCTAATACGGATGGACCCTGTCTGACTTGGACCTTGATGGACAGTGAATAAAAATGGCTGCAACTGGAAGATTTTGGTCTTGTTCTTGACCTCCAAAGCACCGTCTGTGTGACCTTATTTCCAGATGCAGCAGCAAGTAGCTGCCTGAATGTCCTTTAAAATGCCTCGACCAGTGCCTGTCCCACAGTAATGCTGTTATTTGGAGTTCTGTGGACCCCTGTATTCCTCTCTCTCTCAGTTCCTCAGTCTCCGTTGCATCTCAAGTTCGTAGCCTTTATTTGTCATTTTAAAACCAAATAGCAAATGCAGTACACAGTTAAAAAATAAAGACAGCGTCCCTCCAAACCATGGTGCGACATACAGCATGAGACTACACAAATCCAGTGTAAGACAACACAAGACTGCACTGTTGTTACTTTAGACTACAACCTACATAAAGCGAATAAAACTGCAAATAGTACAGTAATTAATTTTAAAAATGAGTCCACAGGCACAGCAGAGACAAGTTACAATATAATAGACTCTGGGTATTAAAAGTCTGGTAGCTTGAGTGAAGAAACTGCCACACTGTTCTCAATCCACAGGAGCCCGAAAGCTATGCCAATGCCAGGAGGAGGAAGAAGATGACTTTGCATGAGGATGTGTCTGCCACCCCCGCCGTCCCAAATGCTACCAGGGTCCACAGACACAGTGAACGATGAAAAAAATCCCCGCAATGGCAGGAGACCTGAGGACCTCCCCAACCAAACTTGCCCTCCACCACAGTGCCCCGCAATCTAAGCAGCACAACCTCCGGAGCTCCCGAAACAGGCACATGATATGGCCACTCACCACAGAACACATTAAAGTCTGTTCCCAATGCTAGGTCTTCTATACCAGATCTTTAGAGATGTCTTCCTTCTTCAAACAATGTGCCTTCCCCATCGATTGATCTTCACCGGCATATCCTCCATTACCCGCACATCTACCCTGGCCCCCTCTACCCCCATGTGTAAGAAGGACGAGATTCCCACAGTCCTCACCTACTACCCCACCAGCCGTCACATCCAACAAATGATCCTCCACCATTTCTGCCACCTTCTAGGTGATCCCATTACCAGACACATCTTTCCTGCTCCTTCCATCTCCACCTTCAACAGGGTCTGCTCCCTCCGTGACTCCCTTGTCCACTTCTCCCTTCCCACCCCTCGCCCACCCTTGACACCCACACCTGTGACTGTGGGAGATACTCCACTTGCATGCAGAGCTCCTCCCTCACCACCACTCGGGGCCCCAAACAGTCCTAACAACCGAAGCATCGTTTCACTTGTGGATCTACTACATTCTGTGCTCCCGTTGGGTGCAGACTGGGAGATCACTTCTTTTGAGCACCTGAGCTCTGTCTCTTGCGTTGACCTCCCAGTGGCCACTCTCTCCATTTCATTCCCTGCCCTATCCCTTGCTGACATGTCGGTTCATGTCTCGTGCACTGCCAGACTGAGATCACCTGCAAATTTGTATTTATTCCAGGCACCCGCCAACTGGTTGGCATTAACTTTGACCTCTCCAGTTTCCATGAGCCACCCATCCCATGTCTCCTTTACTCAAACTCTGCCCCACTTGACCCTATTCGTACTCATTTGTATCAGCTCTGCATTCACAGAGGCAGGCCCCCCTCCCCTCTCTCCTCTCCTCCCATCCATATCTATTTAACAACTTTTGTCTGTAGCTCTGGCCTCCTCCCCCTGCCATTTCTTCCCTTCTCCCCAGCCTTTTAATTCAGGGGCTGCCTACTTTTGACACACATTGTGGAAAGTGTCAGGTCCAAAATGTTGGTGATGTATCTTTACCTCCTGTGCACGCTGCCAGACCTCCTGGGTTCCTCCAGCATCTCCCCCTCCGGCTGTGCAGGTGTGAGGGGGTATGATGGGGAGAATGGGACACGTGGTGGTGATTGGGGGCTGAGAGGGTGACCAGGTTCCGAACTTGATTGTGAATCTTTATCTTTGACCTGCTGAATTTTCCCAACTTTAAAAGGCATATACAATTTCCCAACAGGAAATGGGGTCACAGACCATGCTGCCCACCAGCCGATCAGTTCCACCTGTTTCTGTTAGCCCCACCCTATGAGGAGATTGACAGATGCAGCGTCCAACAGCATGCGGGCTGGTGCCGCTGGAACCTGCAGCAAATGCACAGACGTGCTGGAGAAACTGCATAGGGAGTAAAGGGAACCAACATTCCAGAACATTCTCTCTTTCCCTCTGCTATCTCTCTCCTGTCAGAGCATCCCCTTCTCAGTCCTGTCCTTGCCCCATCCCTTCTCAGCTTCTCCCCCTCCACGTACATCCTCTAATGTTCTATCCTGTGTTCCTCCCCCCACCTCTTTATTCAGGGGTTTACCTGATAAGTGACGGGGGGCTCAGGGCCCTAACGTTGTTTACCTTTTACTTCCTATGGATGCTGCGTGACCTGCTGAGTTCCTCCAACGTTAACCATATAACCATATAACCACTTACAGCACAGAACAGGCCAGTTCGGCCCTACTAGTCCATTCCGTAACAAATCCCCACCCTCCTTGTCCCACTGACCAGCACCCGGTCCATACCCCTCCAGTCCTCTCCTATCCATGTAACTATCCAGTCTTTCCTTAAATGTAACCAATGATCCCGCCTCGACCACCTCTGTCGGAAGCTCATTCCACATCCCTACCACCCTTTGCATAAAGAAATTTCCCCTCATGTTCCCTTTATAATTTTCCCCCTTCAATCTTAAACCATGCCCTCTAGTTTGAATCTCCCCCACTCTTATTTGAAAAAGCCTATCCACGTTGACTCTGTCTGTCCCTTTTAAAATCTTAAACACCTCTATCAAGTCCCCTCTCAATCTTCTACGCTCGAGAGAAAAAAGCCCCAGTCTGTACAACCTTTCCCTGTAACTCAAACCTTGAAATCCTGTCAACATTCTCGTGAACCTTCTCTGCACTCTCTCTATTTTGTTTATATCTTTCCTATAATTTGGTGACCAAAACTGTCCACAGTACTCCAAATTTGGCCTCACCAATGCCTTGTACAATTTCATCATAACCTCCCTACTCTTGAATTCAATACTCCGATTTATGAAGGCCAACATTCCAAATGCCTTCTTCACCACACCATCTCCCTGAGTATCAGCCTTGAGGGAACTATTTACCACAACTCCTAAATCCCTTTGTTGCTCTGCACATCTCAATAGCCGACCATTTAATGCATATGACCTATTTAGATTTGCCTTTCCAAAATGTAACACCTCACACTTATCTGTATTAAATTCCACCAGCCATTTCTCAGCCAACACCTCCAGCCTTCCTAAATCACCTTTTAATCTACGATAATCTTCCTCACTGTCCACAACACCACCAATCTTTGTGTCATCCGCAAACTTGCTTATCCAATTCTCCACCCCTGCTTCCAGATCGTTAATATATATAACAAACAATAGTGGACCCAGGACCGATCCCTGAGGAACTCCACTAGTCACCGGCCTCCAATTGGACAAACAATTTTCTACCACTACTCTCTGACACCTTCGATCCAACCATTGCTGAATCCATTTCACTACCTCCTCATTTATACCTAATGCCTCCACCTTTTTTCCTAACCTCCTGTGAGGAACTTTGTCAAAAGCTTTACTAAAGTCTAAATAGACAGCATCCACAGCTTTCCCTTCATCAACCTTTTTTGTAACCCCCTCGAAAAACTCAATCAGGTTTGTCAAGCATGATCTACCCCTGACAAAACCATGCTGATTACTCCCTAGCAATCCCTGTACCTCCAAATATTTGTAAATACCATCCCTCAGAACACTTTCCATCAACTTACCCACCACAGACGTCAGACTCACGGGCCTATAATTTCCAGGTTTACATTTGGACCCTTTCTTAAACAGCGGAATCACATGCGCCACCCTCCAATCCTTTGGCACTACCCACGTGGCCAGTGACATCCTAAATATCTCTGTTAATGGTCCCACTATCTGTCCACTAGCCTCCCTGAGTGTCCTTGGGAATATTTTGTCCGGTCCCGGAGATTTATCCACCTTTATCTTTTTCAACACATTCTGGAACATTCTCTCTCTTTCCCTCCTCTTCTATCTCCTTCCCTACATCCCCAGCCCCTTCTCTCCATCTCCTGTCAGAGCATCCCCTTCTCAGTCCTGTCCTCGCCCCATCCCTTCTCAGCTTCTCCCCCTCCACGTGGATCCTCTAACGTTTTACCCTGTGTTCCTCCCCCCACCTCTTTATTCAGGCGTTTACCTGATATGTGAGCCGGGGGGGGGCTCAGGCCCCTAACGTTGTTTACCTTTTACTTCCTATGGATGCTGCGTGATCTGCTGAGTTCCTCCAATGTTCTGGAACATTCTCTTTCTTTCCCTCCTCCTCATAGAACATTACAACACCTCGGCGTTGTGCTGACCTATGTAAAGATAGGAAACTCAGCCCCATAACCCTTTGTTTTTTTCCATCCATGTGCCTGTCTAAGAGTCTCTTAAATGTCCCCAATGTTCCAGCCTCCACCACAATCCCTGGCAAGACATTCCAGGCCCCCACCACTCTCAGGGTAAAAAACGTACCCCTGATGTTTCCCCTCAACTTCCCTCCCTTCACTTTGTACAGTCTTCCTCTGATCTTGGCTACTCCCACCCTGGGGAAAAAGTGCTCGTTGCCTCTCAGAATCTCTGTTACGTCTCCTGGTTTCTTTTCCTCTGGTGGTTAAACTAGTCACAATCATGTTGTTTCATTTAACCTGCTCGGAGTATTCTGGTGAACTCGGCAAGGCCTGGCGGAATGTTTGAAAGAAAAGAGAAATCAGTGACTCAGCTTGGACCACGAGAAATGTGTCAGCAAAAATGGGGTTTCCCTGGCTCATTCTCCAACCCATTTACGGGGGGTCTAATTGGAGTCCTGGCAGCTGGTGGGTGGGTGGGTTAAACATCCGAGGACTTCTCAGGGTCTCCATCTAAATGCATGATGTCAGCAGGTCTCTCAGCGTCCAGAGGTGGTAAAGGTATATAACCAATGTTTCAGGCTTGAGCCCTTCTTCCCAATAGGAGTAAAAAAGTAGACAGGTGCCTGGATTAAAAAGCTGGGGAGAAGGGAAGAAAAGGCAGGGGGGAGAGGACAGACCATCAGACAAATGGTAATAATTGAATAGAGATGGTAGGACAGGAGAAAGGTGGTGAGAATTGATTGTGGGAGGGGGAGTTTTGGCTCTGACATCATGTGTCTACTTGTCTCATCCTCCTCACGGTTCAAGCACTCCACAGTTTCTCATCCTTCTGGCCATGCCTTCAGGGTGTGTTGTCCTGGAACATTGGCTGTAGAGAATGCCTTGCTCCCTCTCACTCCACCATCTTCTCTCCACAGGGTTAAGAAAGCGGCGCGTTTCCAGACAGGAAGCTTCAGACAACGCCACATTGTGGTCTGACCCTCTGACTGGATTCCTCGGGATGATAGTATCAACCAGATATCTCGGTTGATTAGAATCCCAGAGATCACCGCACGGAGAATCCCTACATCCGTTAAGTGTGTGTACTGGACTTCAGCTGATTGGCTGACATGGAGGGTCAGGTGACCAATGATACTGAAGATAAAACACTCCAAAGTGAAGCGTGTGGTGAGGAGGGGCTTCCTGTGGACTTGCTGGAATCACATCCCTGTGCTCACCCTGGGGACCCACCATTCCCCTGTTCTGAGTGTGGGGAGGGATTTGCCAGCTCTGACGCACTGCTGCAACAACAGTGTGTCCCCACTAGGGGGAGCCCATCCCCCTGCTCCAACTGTGGGAAGAGCTTTCAAACCTCCAAGGACTTGGAGGGGTACGGGTGTGTTCCCACTGGGGAGAGTTCGTTCACCTGCCGCGTATGTGGGAAGGGGTGTGTTCCCCCTGGGGAGGGTCCGTTCATCTGCCACGTGTGTGGGAAGGGGTGTGTTCCCCCTGGGGAGAGTCCGTTTACCTGTCGCGTGTGTGGGAAAGGTTGTGTTCCTCCTGGGGAGAGTCCGTTCACCTACCACGTTTGTGGGAAGGGGTGTGTTCCCCCTGGGGAGAGTTCGTTCACCTGCTGCGTCTGTGGGAAGGCCTGTGTTCCTCCTGGGGAGAGTCCGTTCACCTACCGCATCTGTGGGAAGGGCTGTGTTCCCCCTGGGGAGAGTCCGTCCACCCAGTCCTCCAGCCTCCTGCAGCACCAGAATATTCACTCTGGGGAGAGAGGCTTTAAATGCTGTGTGTGTGGGAAGGGGTTCTCTCGATCCTCCAGCCTGCGGGTCCACCAGAGAATTCACACCGGGGAGAAACCGTTCACCTGCTCCCTGTGCGGGAGGGGTTTCTCTGATCCCTCTGGCCTTCGGGCTCACCAGCGAGTTCACACTGGGGAGAGACCATTCACCTGCTCCCTGTGTGGGAAGGGCTTCTCTCAGTCCTCCAGCCTGCAAGTACACCAGCGGGTTCACTCTGGGGAGAAACCATTCACCTGCTCCTTATGTGGGAAGGGGTTCTCTCGGCCCTCTGGCCTGCAAGCACATCAGCGGGTTCACACCAGGGAGAAACCATTTGACTGCTCCCTGTGTGGGAGGGGGTTCTCTGATTCCTCTGGCCTTCGGGTACACCAGCGGATTCACACTGGGGAGAAACCATTCATCTGCTCCCTCTGTGGGAAGGGGTTTTCTCGGCCCTGCAACCTGCAGGCACACCAGCGGGTTCACACTGGGGAGAAACCGTTCACCTGCTCACAGTGCGGGAAGGGGTTCACTCAGTCCTCTGATCTGAAAGTACACCAGCGGAGTCACACGGGGGAGAAACCATTCATCTGCTCCCTGTGTGGGATTGGATTCACTAGATCCTCTAACTTACTGAGGCACCAGAGAGTTCACACCAGGAAGAAACTGTTCACCTGCTCTCTTTGTGGGAAGGGATTCTCACGGCCCTCTGGCCTGCAGGCACACCAGTGGGTTCATACCGGGGAGAAACAGTTCACCTGCTCTCTGTGCAAGAAGGGGTTCTCTCGGCCCTCTGACCTTCAGACACACCAGCGGGTTCACACTGGGGAGAAACCATTCATCTGCTCCCTGTGTGGGAAGGGGTTCTCTCAGCCCTCCAGCCTGCAGACACATCAGCGGGTTCACACTGGGGAGAAACCGTTCACCTGCTCCCTGTGTGGGAAGGGGTTCTCTCAGCCCTCCGGCCTGAGTTCACACCAGCGGGTTCACGCCAAGGAGAGGCTGGTCTCTGGCGGCAAGTGATTTGCACAGTCCTCTTGACGAGACCATTGTAAAATTTAGACAAGGAAGACTTTGTTCACCTGCTGCCCATGTGGGCAAGGTGTTCTCTCAGCTCTCTGATCTGTGTTGACAGCAGTGGGTTCACATGGGGAGAGAGAGTGTTCAGGATGGACATTGAGCTTTTTCTCCTTTCGGTAAAAGCATCATGTGTTAATAATAGGTGGGTGTTTAAGGTGAAGGGGGAAGTGGGAAGGTTAAGGGAGATGTTCGGGACAAATATTTTACCCAGTGGGTAGTGAGCACTGAGAACAGGCTACCAGGTGTAGTTGGTCTAGGCAGACCCATGAATATGGAGGGAGGTGGATCATATGCGGGCCAGGGCTGGTGCCAGGCTATTTTGCACCCTAGTCAAGGCCAACTACTTGCATTCCCACCCCCCCACCAAAAAAAATTGCCAACTTTTATTTTCAAAAACAGATGTTTTGTAGAAAAAAATGAAAGCACATAGCTTGAAACTGCTAAATTTACTTTAAATTGCAAGAATAAGGCAAAATTACTGACCTAGAAGATTTTCACAAACTTTGCAGCTCTGTTATATTTAACCTAACATAAAATATTTTTTGCATAAAAAGTATTTTGCATTAACAGTTCACAAAATATAAAAACAAGATTGTATAAAACACAAAAGTCAACACTAAAGAACAAAGCTAATAATGAACAATTCCTTTTAAACATGATAATGCATCTTTCATCAACAAGCATTAAAACTACTCACAGGCCCTAATGACTCAAAGTACGGCATTTATCTGCTGTCAAAGCCAAGTTTCCTGAAATTTAATAAGGAGATCTTGTGCTTGAGTGTGTGTGGGGGCTCAATGCAAAAATCTATTCATAAACTAATTGCAAAACACAAGTATATGAGCGTGAAGTAATGATGAGTGAAGGCAGGCTCTATTCAGCTAGCACTTGATAGCAAGGCAGACGTAATCACTCGTTCTCACGTGATGTGCATGCATGGTGAACATTGTGGCCATCATGAGAAGAGTAGAAAAAGATATATTTTTATTTGTGTGTGTGACCACCACAACAAAATCCATAGAATAAATCAAACATAGGTTGGCTTCAGTTACTTGCATTTATTTATCTATATTTTATCTATTAATCTTTAAAATATTAATATTTTGTGCAAAAGGATCCCCCGTTGACTCTACAATATTTAATATTCTTTAACAAGACAAAGGTCAACCAGGGGGAAGTAGTGCCCCTCAAAATCAAAGGCCCATGCCAAGTCACCCACCTGACCTCTCCCTCTATTCTGGCCTTCCCCTCCCACCCCTGTTCTGGCCTCCCTTTCCCCTCTACCCCCTCCCCCTCACTCCTCCCATCCCCCTCCCACTCTCCTCTACCCTCCCCTCCACCCATCTCCCTCCTCATTTGTCTGTACATATACAACCAGAAGAAATGGCATTTCTCCAGACAGGACACACACACATTTACAAAAATATATATAAAAAAGTACAGAACTACCAGCTTCCCCCTGCCCTCCATGAACCTCCTCTGCGTCTGCCCAATAGCCAGCAGGTAGGAAGGCAGAGCAGGGAAAAGCTTCAGAGTGAAGACCGAGGCCAATTCGACAGGCCCTCAACACCGCAGGGTGGATACAATGCTGTGGGCCACTGCGGATCCTTCCTGCCACGTGCCTGTTACCCACGGCCCCATGGGATTTCCCTGTTAAAGTCAAGCTCCTGTCAGGGTACAAAAAAGTACACCAGTGGAGTCAGGGTACAAAAAGGTACAGTAATAAACTACAAAGTCCAAAATGCAGTCTTTATTGAGTCACGCCAGCGGCAATGCGGTAACTGGTGGGTAGACAGAGGCACCTCACTAGTACTGTTTGAACCTCATTCATAGAACACAGGGCACAGTATTAAAGGCATTTTCCTGCATATACATTGGATATAATTTCTTTGAAGGTATTCTTGCAGCTTGTGTTTTTCATTTTGCATATCCTTTTCCTAAAGACAGGGAAATGGTTGTGTTGTTGGTCATTTAATCTCATGTACCAGTTATAATTAAGAATATCCTTCTGGTCTACAAAAATTTCAATGCAAGTCTGGAAGGGTTGCTCACAGTATACATTGGTCATCATCCTCTGGCTGCCTGATTTCTGGTTTCCAATTTACACGTGTAAATGACTAGTTTCATCATAATCTTTGGTTCTTGAACTTGACAATGGTGGCCTAAACTTCAGCTCTGAAACAATGCCATTCAGGGACTGAGTGGTGCCGGAGGCTTATTGCAGCCTTTAGATCGCATCTAACAAGTGTTCAAAAGATCAGGCAGGCGTTAGGATATAGCTCAGTAGAGGGGGTGAGAATTGATTCCTGTCTATTGGAAAGTCTGTGTGATAGTTTCTTCATCATAATTCCCATAACAAGATATTCTACAGCTAATATTCTACATCTTACCCCCACCCCCCGCCCCCGTTTATCATGGCTATAATAACCAAAAGATCTGTGAAGGAAACTTGGTCAGCGTTAAAACAGGAGAGAAAGTTTTTCCCCCAGTGCCAAAGCTTTGTGCAAAGGGACAAGTGCAGCAGTCAGGCATTTCACACCAATTATACGTAAGCCCTGTATCCCTCCTTTTGCATGAGGTTCACCCATTCAGTGATAATTGTCCTAGCTTGACATACAGTTGTCTTGACCTATAATCTTACAGGTCTCCCCATGACCTACCGGAATAAAATCAGGGTCCATTGTCACAGTACAGACGGCAACCATCTCTGCTGACAGCTGAGAAACTACCTTCCCAGCCACTTAGGAGTCCTTTAACCATTTCATTAGCCAATCGCCCCCCCAATGCTGAGTCGGTCAATCAGCTCTTAGGATGCCTTTCTTGCACCGTTCCAGGGGAACAGAATCATAAAGACCTGCTCCATCCGAAGCCACTTTCAGGTGCATCCTCTGTCTTGAGGTTGGCTGCGGGAGTGGATCCCAGCCTGGACTCCCCTTTCAGGGCCTATTTTTCCAGAGGAACCACGTAGCGCCCCCACATCTGAAGGAGGCAGGTGTCTGGTGCTCCCCATCATAAATAGGCGGCATACAAATGACCGTCTTCCCTACCCATAATCCCCCATGCAAGGGGAACCACTCTGTGTTTCCCACACAGTTCCAGTTGTATGGGGAGGGAAGAGCACCATTTCGATGCCACATTTTGAGCAGCCCGCACCGGCTGCCCCTGACATACCCCACTCCGCTGCCCGACAGCCCCCTCCCCTCTGCCTGACAGCCCCTGCCTTACTGGGGTGGGGAGGGTGGCTGTCAGGCAGCAGGGAGTTGGGTCATCGGCTGATTGTGCCATCAACCTGCCCCTTAGCAGCTGCTTTCAGGCGGCTGTATTCAAGTGCGTTGGGGGACTTCGTTGATCTGCAGATTATCCGTCTCGGAGGAGGGTTGGCGACTACGCCTCGGAGGCACGTCAGGGTCTTTCAGGTGGGTACCCCGACAGCCGCATAGGGGTAGAATATGCGGCTTTTCATCGGGATATTTTGGCCACCTGAAAGAGCCTCGAGAAATACCTCTCTTCATTCTGAACCTGCTTACCTCTGGCCAATCAGGGCATCAGTGTAGCTTCTGTACATGAGCCATAGGGGGACCACATATCCCAATTAACAGGCTGACGTCAAATTGGTACTCAGCCGTGGATATGTCCTATGTCAAAAACATTGTCTACAGTGAAGCTTTACATCCATCTTTGGGATGGTTATATATCCCAAAAGATGCCCCTGTTACTCTGCGGCCCTCCACGAGTTTGTGTCCTTACTTTGACTTGACTGTGATCTGTTTAGTCTTAAGAATCCATTCACCTGTCAGCCAAAATTCCTCTTTTCAGTCACGATTCCAATATTCAGCTCACGTTTCAAGGCGACAAAAAGTCCTAACAATAAAGTTCTTATGTTAGAATAAAAATTCTTTCAGTTTTAGATGGGCCTGTTTCCTTCAGTCTGGTGTATCCAGTGAGGGTGTCCTTCAAGCTTTACTGCAGTCAGTGTTGTTTAACAGCACCTGGAATGGCCATTCCTCAATTTCCTCTGATCCCATTTCCTCACAAGCATGTAATTTTCAGATTCGACGTTGGGATATTTACCACATTCTGTGGATCACCCTCCTTTAGGTGGACTTGATGTACCTATGAATGTACCACTTCTAGTCAGATGACGCCAATATTTTTCATGGGATGGCCTAATGATGATAATAATTTCATCCCCACTGGCCGTGTGGGGCTTTGCTCCCCAAGATGTCCAAATTGGCTGTCCATGGACTATCTCAACAGCAGAGAGCCCCGGCATAACCTGCAGTGACATTCGCATTTTAAATAATGTTAGTGGTAGCACTTTTAGTCAATTTTAGCTCTGTTTCTTTAGTCAATTTTGACAGTTTAATTTTTTTATGTTCTATTCACACATTCCACTATTGCTGTTGTGTCTGCACTCAAACAATTAAGACGGAGACGTGATGCTTTCTCATCCTTTCCTTCTATGAGACCAATGCGGCTACTGACACGTTGGGTTATATATGGAAGGATGACATCATGACATGGGCATCGTGATGTCCAGCAGAGGGCAGGCTTGTACCCAACACTCTTCCCCCACCATGTGGTAAATGCTGACTGGGTCCCTTCGAACAAATGAGTTCACATCGGGTGCAGGACTACAAGTGAGAATTAGAATGCATCTCATGAGTAATTATTATTCTAAAAGGGAAAGTATTTAATAATAATCGGGGCACATCCTTAAAGTGTTCAGGTGGTCATCTTTCTCTTTGGGGCCACCTTGGTGTGGTTTGCTGTGCCAGTCTTTGCTCTGGACCTGTAGATAGTCGGGTTGGCGGTGACCGCCCACCTTCGCAGACCTTCGGTGGTGACTGTCTACCTTTGTTGATCTTTGGCGGTGACTTCCCACCTTAGCTGACCGTTGACGGTGACTGCCTGTCTCCACTGACCTTCGGCAGTGACTGCCCACCTTCACTGACTTTTGGTGGCGACTTCTGGTCTTCGTTGCCCTCCTGGCTGCATGTCTCAGTTACTGGACTCTTGAATGGACTGCTTGGCTCCACGACCGTCTTGGACCCCTCCTCCCCAGTTCTGAGGGGTGGGATGGTCAGGGCAGGCCATGGCAGGTCTGGTTCTACCTCTTCTAGTTCATGAGGCAATTCATGGACCTTAGTGTCAGTCAATGCTTGCAGTTGGTCAAAGTGTCGCTTCCACAATCTGTCCCCACTAAAATAGAGTATAAGCAGGGGTTCAATGTTTGTAAGATTACTCCTACCACTCATGGGTCTTTATATTGTCTATAATTTTGTTCCAGAATTCTCAGCCACTTCTAAAGTCTGCAGTGTCCACAGTTTACTCTCCAGAGTCCATGGTTCACTCTCCACAGTTCACGATTCACTCTCCTCAGAGTCCATGGGTACACTCTCCAAAGTTCACACTCCACAGTGTCCGTGGTTCACTCTGCACAGAGCCCATGCTTCACTCTCCACAGAGTTCACGGTTCACTCTCCAAAGAGCCCATGCTTCACTCCCCACAGAGTACAAGGTTCACTCCCCAAAGAATCCATGGTTCACTCACCACAGAGCACACGATTCACTCTGCACAGACACCATGGTTCACTCTCCACAGAGTCCACGGTTCACTCTCCAGAGTCCATGGTTCACTCTCCAGAGTCCATGGTTCACTCTCCATAGTGTCCACAGTTCACTCTGTACAGAGCTCACAGTTCACTCTGCACAGACCCCAATGTTCACACTCCACAGAGTTCACATTTCACTCTCAAAAGAGCATACGGCTCACTCTCCACAGAGTCCACATTTCACTCTCCACAGTGTCCACATTTCACTCTCCACAGTGTCCATATTTCACTCTCCAGTGTCCACATTTCACTCTCCAGTGTCCACATTTCACTCTCCACAGCAACCCCGGTTCACTCTCCGCAGAGTCCACATTTCACTCTCCACAGAGTACACGTTTCACTGTTCACATTTCACAATCCACAGATTCCATAGTTCACTCTCCAAAGAGCCTACGGCTCACTTTCCATAGAGCCCATGGTTCACTCTCCAGGAGCACACAGTGCACTCTTCAGTGCCCATGGTTCACTCTCCACAGAGTTCACAGTTCGCTCTCCACAGAATCTACATTTCACTCTCCACAGACACAACGTTTCACTCTCCTCAGAGTCCAAGATTCACTGTCCACAGAGTACATGGTTCACTCTTCACAGATTTCACATCCAGATTCCATATTTCACTCTCCAAAGAGCCCACGGCTCACACTCCATAGAGCCCACGGTTCACTCTCCACGAGTTCACATTTCACACTCCACAGACACGATGTTTCTCTCTCCACAGAGTTCACGGTCCACACAGTCCGCGGTTCACTCTTCACAGACTCGATGGTTCACTCTCCTCAGTGTCCATTCTTCACTCTCCACATTTCAATCTTCTCAGAACCCACGGTCCACTCTCCAGAGTCTACGGTTTACTCTCCACAGCGTCCATCGTTCACTCTCCACAGCGTCCATCGTTCACTCTCCACAGCGTCCATCGTTCACTCTCCACAGAGTCCACAGTTTACTCTCCACAGCGTCCATCGTTCACTCTCCACAGAATCCACATTTCACTCTCGACAGAGTCCACATTTCACTCTCCACGGTGTCCACAGTTCATTCTCTACAGAGCTCACATCCCTGGATGTAGACAAGGCCTTTGACAGATTGGAGTGGGACTTCCTGTTCAAAGTACTAGAGAGATTTGGATTAGGGCAAACATTTATAAATTGGGTGAGGACACTGGATCATAACCCTCAAGCCAAAATTATTACAAACAGGAAGATGTCTCCAGTGTTCCCATTGAGTAGATCCAGTAGACAGGGCTGCCCATTGTCCTCAGCACTGTTCATACTGGCTATTGAGCCAGTGGCAGAAGCCATGAGGCAGGATCCATGAAGGAGTTCGCGGTGGGCCAGGTGGAACACAAAATCAATCTATTGCTGAATGTGTGTTAATGGATTTGACAGACACTGGGGGGGGGGGGGGGGCGTTGGCTGGGCTGAGGACCACACTGGAGGATTATGGGAAGGTCTCAGGATATAAAGTAAATCTGGACAAAAGCAAGATGATGCCTTTGATGAAGGGGATTATAAACCCTATCAACAGGGAAACCAATTTAAGTGGCAGCTGGAAGGGCATTAAATACCTGGGGATAAAAGTGGACAAAGACTTAGGCAATGAATGTAAGATAAATGATCTCCCCTTGGTCCGTATGATTAAGGAGGACTTGGTTAGGTGGAGAGCTTTGCGCATAACATTAGTGAGCAGAGTGAACTGTATAAGAATGAAGATGATGCTATGGAATCAATATCTTTTTCAAACATTGCCTATCCCATTGCCCCAGAACTTCCTTAAGAGGTTCAACGAGTGTGTCAGACATGGCAATAAAATACATTAATGCATTGGATTGAAGGTGAGGTGATCTCCCAATATGCCTTTGACCCAAAACAATTTAATACCCATGACTCTGGGAAATAAGATCCTGGACCCCGGGTGCCGGAAAGGGACCAGGTGTATCGAGGATTGTTAATTTAGGCAGTTGATGTCATTCAAACATTTGAGGATCAAATTTGGATTGTCTAACAGAACGTACTTCAGCTTTCTGCAATTAAGATCTTTCTTAAGAGACAAATTAGGACCAACAATGACTCTGCCAGATTGTGGTACCATGGAGATTCTAATTCAACAGGAGAATGAGTTTCTTATTCCAAAGTGAGGGCCAGAAGCTGGGGTTACTCCGGTTGAGGGAAATATGGGAGTCAGACTTGGGCACAACAATTGATGAACAGTGGTGGGAAGACCTGTGTCTGAATAGCATGACAGGAATTGTCAACGCTAGATATGTCCTGGAGCAGTACAATTTCCTTCATCAGTTATACCTCACACCACAAAAATTACATAAATCAAAGCCAGAAATTTCAGAAATGCGCTTTAGACGCGGTGTAGAGGTTGGAACCTTTGTCCACTCCACCTGGCTATGTCTGAAGGAGAGATCCTTCTGGGGAACCTGGAGCACATTCTGAAAAAAATGACAGGAGTGGATTTTCCACTGGATCGGAATTGTACCTTCTGGGAGATATTAGGGAAATACAGTTCAGACTGTCCAAACACCAAATTCAGTTTGTGAAGGTCACCTTGTCAGTAGCCAGGAAGTGTACAGCAGTCATGTGGAAGTCCAACTCTCAGCTTAGTATTGCAGAAATGCAGGGTTGCATTCCCCAGAGATTACGTATACAGAAGTAGGACACATTCATTGAAGTGTGGCAGCCATATGTGAAGCACATAGGATATGAGCTATGTCCACCACGCCCCACCCCCCCCCCACACCTTATGAGCCTAAAGCTTTGAGTAATGAGGGGAAAAATAAACTTTCCCACTAGGTATATAAAGGAGAGAGTGAACTGGAGGGAACAGCACAGATGACGTGTTTTGGCTTTAATTTTTATTCTCATTTTCATTGTTTATCCCCTACCTTTTATTGTTTATTTAATACTTGGGGTCCAGTAGCATGTTGTCTTTCATTGTGTATCTGTACAAGTTACAGGAGAAGGGAGGGAGGGAATTAGGGAAGGGAGAGGTGAAAATGTTGGACTCTGGAAATTACATTGTGCAGAAGGAAAATGAACTAATGAACTATACTGTTTGCTTGGATTTGCACGAGTTAAGAAATTAAAATAAAGATGGTTTGGAAGAAAGTGGAGAACACTGGTATTCCGGGATGAACCAGTAACTCAGACTACTTGTGACCCTGGGAAATATGCCAGCAAAACTTCCAGGACACATCTTTCAAAGAAAATGATTTGGCAGTCTCCCCTCCCCATCCCTTCGCATGGAAAGGGTTCCAATCCAAAACATTCCCTGTCCGTTTACCCAAGCGTTAAATCCAGGGTCTAATTGTTCAACTTTATTGTCACATTAACCCCAGAAGGAAGTGACGGGGTGTTCAGCGAGCAGACAAATAGACATCGCAGTCATTGTACAACAAGACACAGTGCACGAGTGCAAAATGCCGTTACGGAAGGGTCAGTGGATTTGGGGCAAAGGCAACATAATGTGGGGGTTTGTTCAGGAACTTGATGATGGTGGGGAATAAACTGTCCTTTAATCTGGTGGTGCATGAGGTCCTATTTCTCCTGAAGAGAGGATGGCCGTGGTGGGAAACATTTAATTATAAATATTTCTCCAGACCCAGGCACCACAGAACCTCTCCAGTCCTTCATACTTCCAGCCACATTCAGACACTGTCCCCAGCCCATGGAAACACACTGTCCCCTTCAAAAGGATCCCAGCAGTCCCTGACCTCCACCAACACACACACAATACTCACAACACATCAGCAACTTCCCAATACTGAACCTTCCCAGGTCCGACACCTGCTCCCACAACCAGGCTCTGTCCCCAATCCCCACCCATTTCACACACACACACACATACACACCTTGATTGATGACAATGAGAGTTTATTGTCATACACAGAAGTGGAAAGTACAGAGACACCAAAATTCGTACTTGCTGCCTCCACACAGGGACTGAACACAAAATAGGCAATGTCAACAAAGTGCTGCCAAATTAACTCCAACCCCACACTTTTTGGAGGGTGGGAAGGATCTGGAGCACTCGAGAAAAACCCACGCAGACACAGGGAGAACATACAACTCCTTATAAACAGTGCTGCACTAGTGTCTCACTAACAATCATGCCAACCGTCCGCCCAAGTTCAGGAACCATGTTCCCAATAGTGTGGTCCTGGTGTAAATCCATAGCCTCCTGAACGCTTATCGTACCTCCCTTGCTGCTGTAAACTGTGCCTCTTCGGAAAGCTCGCAATCTTCATTTTAACTCCCTTTCGGGTCTCTCTTTTTCTCTGCACCATGTTATGAATTTTTCTGATTTCCTGCTCAAATTTTCGTCTCCACTTTCTTCCCAGTAAAATCATTTCCTTGTAGATTCCGTAATGGGCTGATCAAGGACGTGAACACCGATACATTCCACAACCCCTCGTCAGAGCTCCTCAGTCCCCCTCCCCCCCCCCCTCTCTCTCTCTCTCTCTCTCTCTCTCTCTCTCTCTGCATTCACCTCCATGTTTCACCACCATGTCCGGATGGTGGATACCTGGGCAAGACTGGGATCAATGTCGCAGGGGGATTGTTTGCAGTCATGTTGGGGACAGTGAGACAACTATGGCAGGGGAATGTCATGATCTGCAGGATGTCAGAAGGAAGTAAAATAGAGACAGAAGCAAAAGGTAGAAGAGGAAAGTCAAAGTGGAGGACAGAAAAAAATTCAATGCAATAGAAACAAGAGGCCACATTGCAATTTGATGGAACAGGTCACTGAGTGTGAGCGCACTATATCTGAATGCCCAGAGCATTGGAAATCAGGTGAATAAACCATTGGCATAAATCTGGGTAGAGATGAGGTACCGGGTAGATAATAAAGGAAAATAAATCACTGGTAGGAGTGGTCCACAGGTCACCAAATAACTCCAAATAACAGCATTAACAGCAATGAATCAGGCACTGGTCGAGGCATTTTAAAGGACATTCAGGCAGTGACATGCTGTTGTGACTGGAGATAACATTGACCAGAAGATGGTCAGAAGTCAAGAATGAGGCCAAAATCTTCTGGTCACAGCCATTTTTATTCAATGTCCATCAAGGTCCAGGTCATCAGGGTCTGTCTGTGCCAGCCAGCCCAGCAAGTACAAAGGGAAAGTGACCCAGGTGATCTGATGCAGTTTAGATGAAAAATCTGATGCAGCAGATCGACTGGGGATTATACACTCGGAGAGCTGGAGCTGCAAGGAACATCTCCATTGGAGCAACAATCTGGATCCCAATCGTTCATCCCACCCCCAAACTGGAGGGACAACACCTTATATTCCATCCCCACAGTCTCCAACCAGATGCATGAACATAGATTTCAAATTTCCATTCACCCACTTTTCCAACTCTCTTTCCCTCATCTCTGTCTCCCTTCCTCCAGCTCCCCATCCCCTTCCCTGCCTTCTCCTGTCAGTGATAAACCCTCTGCTATCTCCCCTCCCACCAGTATCCACTAGGACCCCATACCAGTTCGCCTGTGCTGCTTTCCCTGCCCCTCCCTGCATTTTGGCCCTCCTGGGGAAGGATCCAGGCATGAAATGTCGACAGCCTTTTACTCTCTATGGATGCTGTGTGACCTGAGTTTCTCCAGCACTTGTTGGCTGTGTTAGATCCCAGCATCTGCACATCCTCATCACCTGAAAATCCAGAGGTTGCAGCGTCGAGTTTCAAACTTCATCCATTTCAAACACCAAAGGGGAATTTGCACAGTGAAGTCTTGTCCAGCAGTGACCGATGCTGACGTCTCCTGGCTGGTTTATGATTTTGTCACAAAAGCCCAGCCATGCAGGCACCAGGTCAGAGGTCACACCACACTCATCTCAGCACCAGCACACAAAATGCTGGAGCAACTCAGCAGGTCAGGCAGCATCTGGGGAAGGCAGTAGACGGCAGGATCCCCACACTCAGAATAAAAAAATCCCCATCTACACAACAATCCTTCAACCTGTGGCCCCTGAAACATCGATCCTTCGGCCCACCTGTCTGTACTGAACAGGATGCCCAAGTTGAACTAAACTGCTGCCTGCACATGATCCATCTCCCTCCATATTCATGGGTCTGTCAAGAACCAACTACATCTGGTAGCCCATTCCAGGTGATCATTGCTCTCTGGGTAAAATATTTGTCCTGAACATCTTCCTCCCCCCCCCCACCTTAAACACACTCTAACGTGTGACAATTTCACCAGAGAGAAAAGATGCTGACTGTCCGTGGTGAATGTACTCTCTCCCTGTGTCAACTTGCTGATGTCCCCTCAGACCGGAGGTCTGGTGGCTCAGCAGGTCGGAGGACTGAGTGAATCTGATCCAGGGAGCAGGTGAACAGATTCTCCCCGGTGTAAACCCACTGATCTGCCTGCTGAGAGAACCCTTTCCCACACAGAGAGCAGTGAAAGGTTACTTCAGGGGTGAACTCTCTGGTGCCTCAGCAGGTTGGAGGATCTGGAGAAACCAATCCCATACATCGAGCAATGAGTGTGAACTCGCTGGTGTGCTTGAAAGCTGGAGGGCTGAGAGAACCTTTCCCGCATAGGGAGCAGTTGAACGGTTTCTCCCCAGTGTGTACCCGCTGGTGTACCCACAGGCTGGAAGGATGACAGAGCCCCCCCTCACACTGAAAGCAGGTGAATGGTTTCTGCCCGTGAAATTGCTGATGTGTCTGCAGGCCCAAGGCCTGAGTGAATCCCATCCCAATCATGGAGCAGGTGAATGGTCTCTCCCTCGTATGCACCCGTTAGTTTAACGCAGACTGGAAGACTGAGAGAACGACTTCCTGCACAGGGAGCAGGTGAATAGTTTCTCCCCAGTGTGAACCACTGGTGTACCTGTATGCCGGAGGGACGAGAGAACCGCTTCTCACACATAGATCATGTGAATAATTTCTCCCCAGTGTGAACTCTCTGATGCCTGAGAAGGTATGTGGACCGGATGAATCCAATCCCACAAACTGAGCAGGTGAATGGTCTCTCCCCATTGTGAATTCTTCGGTGGCTCTCCAGAGAGGAGGACTGGGCAAACCCCTTCCCACACAGGGAGCAGGTGAATGGTTTCTCCCCTGTGTGAACTCTCTGGTGCCGCAGCAGATTGGAGGAGTGAGAAAACCCCTTCCCACACAGGGAGCAGGTGAATGGTTTCTCTCTGGTGTGAACCCGCTGATGGTCCTGCAGGCTGGAGTGCCGAGAGAACCCCTTTCCACACAGGAGGCAGGTGAATGGTTTCTCCCCAGTGTGAACCCGTTGGTGGTCCTGCAGGCCGGAGGGCCGAGAGAACCCCTTCCCACACAGGGAGCAAGTGAATGGTTTCTCCCCGGTGTGAATTCTCTGGTGCCTCAGCAAGATAGAAGCCTGAGAGAACCCCTTCCCACACAGTGAACACGTGAATGGTCTCTCCCCAGTGTGAACTCTCTTGTGCTTCAGCAGGTCAGAGGGCTGAGAGAACCCCTTTCCACAGAGGGAGCAGGTAAACGGTTTCTCCCCAGTGTGAACCCGTTGATGTACCTGCAGGTTGGAGGACCGAGAGAACCCCCTCCCACACAGGGAGCAGGTGAACGGTTTCTCCCCGGTGTGAACTCTCTGGTGCCTCTGTAGGGTGGAGGAGTGAGAAAACCCCTTCCCACACAGGGAGCAGCTGAATGATTTCTCCCCAGTGTGAACCCGTTCATGTGCCCGCAGTTGGGAGGAGTAAGTACATCTAATCCCGCACAGGGAGCAAGTAAACGGTTTCTCCCCAGTGTGAATTCTCTGGTGCTGTAGGAGGCTGGAGGACTGGGTGAATTCCTTCCCACACACGTGACAGGTGAATGGACTCTCCCCTGGGGAAACACACTCCTTCCTATACATATGGCAGGTGAACGGACTCTCTCCAGGGGAAACACACCCCTTCCCATACACACGACAGGTGAAAGAACTCCCTTCAGGGGGAACAAACCCCTTCCCACACATGCAGCAGGTGAACGGACTCTCCCCATGGGAAACACACCCCTTCCCACACACGCGGCAGGTGAATGGACTCCCTCCAGGGGGAACACACCCCTGTTCCTCCAAGTCTTTCGAGGTTTGAAAGCTCTTCCCACAGTCAGAGCAGGGGGATGGGCTCCCCCTAGTGGGGACACACTGGTGTTGCAACAATGCATCAGAGCTGGGGAATCCCTCCCCACATTCGGAACAGGGGAACGGTGGGTCCCCAGGGTGAGCGCAGGGATGTAATTTCAGCAAGTCCACAGGAAGCCCCTCCTCACCACATGCTTCACTTTGGAGTATTTTATCTGTCGTATCACTGGTCACCTGATCCTTCATGTCAGCCAATCAGCTGAAGTCCTGTTCATACACTCAATTGGTGTAGGGATTCTCCGTGCTCCTAATCCACCGAGATATCTGGCTGATACTAAAGTCCCGAGGAATCCAGTCAGAGGGTCAGACCACCACTTGGCGTTGTCTGAAGCTTCCAGCTTTGAAACGCGCTGCTTTCTTCACCCTGTGGAGAGAAGATGGTGAAGTGAGAGGGAGCAAGGCATTCTCTGCAGCCAATGTTCCAGGATGACACACATGGCTGAGTTCCTCCGGCATCTGCGTGTTTTTTTGACAAGGTGAATGAAATTTTTGCATAGAGACACCAGCGCGATAAGTTTTGATGGAAAGGAGGAGAGACAAGAAACATTAGAGAGCAAGGAATTTCTTATGACCCAGGACTCACTGTTATTCAGGGTTTAGTTCCATGAATCACATTTTAGTAAACAATAGACAATAGACAATAGGAGCTGGAGTAGGCCCTTCGGCCCGTCGAGCCAGCACCGCCATTTTACAGATCATGGATGATCACTACCATCAGTACCCCTTTCCAGCCTTATCCCCATTACCCTTAACTCATTTGCCCACTAGAGTCTTATCTAACTCTCTTTTGAACATAATCAGCGAATCTGCATCTACCACTCTCTGTGGCAGAGCATTCCACAGATTCACACTTCTCTGGGTAAAAAAATGTTTTCTCATCTCCGTCCTAAAGGGCCTACCCTGTATTCTTAAACTATGCCCTCTAGTCCTCGTCTCCCCCATCACTGGGAACAAGTAATCCGACTTCACCCTGTCTATCCCCCTGATGATTTTGTAGACCTCAATCATGTCCCCCCTCATCCTTCTAAACTCCATCGGATACAAGTCCAGTTTTTCTAGCCTTTCAGCATATGTCAACCCCGCCATCCCTGGAACTAACCTTGTAAATCTGCGCTGCACACCCTCTATAGCTAGTATGTCCTTCCTCAAAATTGGAGACCAGAACTGGACGCAATACTCCAGCTGGGGTCTCACCAGGGCCCTGTACAACTGAAGAAGGGCGTCTCTGTTCCTATACTCCAATCCCCTCTTTATGAAAGCCAACATGCTATTAGACTTCTTCACAGCTTTCTGAACCTGCATGCTAGTCTTCAGTGACCGGTGAACAAGTACTCTTGCTCCTCCCCACTCCCTAGCTTGTCTCCATTTAAATAATACTCAGCTTTCCTATTATTGCCCCCAAAATGGATAACCTCACATTTGTTCACATTGAACGTCATCTTCCATTCTGCAGCCCATACCCCCAACCTGTCCAAGTCCCTCTGCATTTTCCTGACATCCTCCTCACACCCCACACCGCCACCCAGTTTCGTGTCATCTGCAAATTTGCTCAAATTATTAATAATCCCCTCATCCAAATCATTTACATAAATTACAAACAACTGAGGACCCAATACCGATCCCTGCGGCACTCCACTCGTCACATCCTGCCATCCTGAAAAAGATCCGCTTACCCCAACCATTTGTTTCCTATTTCTTAACCAATTTCCTATCCATGTCAGCACCTTACCTCCAATACCATGCTCCCTGATCTTGCCCACTAATCTCCCGTGAGGTACCTTATCAAAGGCCTTCTGGAAGTCCAAATACACCACATCCACAGGCTCTCCCAAGTCCACCCTCTTTGTCACATCCTCGAAAAATTCCAGAAGGTTAGTCAAGCATGACTAACCCTTAAGGAATCCATGCTGACTAGCCCTTATACTATTATTTCTGCCTAAGTGTTCTGCTATTACTCCTTTTATGATAGATTCCAATATCTTCCCCACCACTGACGTCAGGCTGACCGGTCTATAATTTCCCGTTTTCTCCCTCCCTCCCTTCTTAAAAATCGGCACCACATCAGCCACTCTCCAATCCTCAGGGACCTCCCCCGAATCTATGGAACTTTGGAAAATGTCGACCAGTGCCTCCACAATTTCCATAGCAACTTCTTTAAGCACCCTGGGATGCAGCCCATCAGGCCCTGGGGATTTATCAGCCATCAGTCCCAACAATTTACTCACAACCTCCTGTTTCTGGATCTGGATATCCATTAGATCCCCTACTTCCCCAGGAAAGTTCCCCAAGTCTCTTGATACCGCATGACCACTACCCCCTAACTGACCATAACCTATATCCTCTTTGGTGAAGACAGTTGCAAAGTATTTGTTAAATTCCTCAGCCATCTCCTTGTTTCCGGTAATAATTCCACCCTTTTCCATTCTTAATGGACCAATTTTAGACCGAACCAATTTCTTCCTCTTCACATATTTAAAAAAGCTTTTGCTATCCTCCATTATATTATTTGCTAATTTCCTCTCATACTTCATTTTCCCCTCTCTTATGACTTTCTTAGTTACCCTCTGATGCTCTTTGAAGGTTTCCCAATCCTCTAACTTCCCACTCCGCTTCGCTATCTTATACTTACTCCCTTTGGATTTGATATTACACTTGATTTCATTAGTTAGCCACGGCTGCCATTTGCATCTCCTAGAGCCTTTCCTCCACTTTGGAATAAATTTGTCCTGAAACCTGTGAAAAATGTCCAAAAGCACCTGCCATTTTTCCCCAGTTGTCCTCCCAGCTGGTGTATCTTTCCATTTTATTTTGGCTAGCTCCTCCCTCATAGCTGCATAATCCCCTTTATTTCACTGCAATACAGATGCTTCCGACTTCCTTTCTTTTTCCCTTTCTAATTGCAGCTCAAAAGCAACCATACCATGGTCACTATTCCCTAATGGCTCCCCTACATCAAGGTCACTTATTAACTCTGCGTCATTGCACAGCACCAAGTCCTCCACTAGCTGCTCCAAGAAAGTATCTCGTAGACATTCAATAAACTCAGTCTCTTGTGCTCCTGCCCCCATCTGATTATCCCAGTCCACCTTCATGTTGAAGTCCCCCTTAACTACTGTATTGCTACCACTTTGACATGCCACTCTTAATTCCTGATTTATACTTCTACTGATATCTAAGCTACTTTTCGAAGGCCTGTAAATGACCCCCATTATGGTCCTCATGCCTTAACAATTTCTTAATTCTATCCAAACAGACTCTACCCCACCTGTTTCAATGTCTTTCCTTTCAAACGCCTGAATTTCATTTCTTACCAACAGAGCTACCCCACCTCCTCTTCCTAACTTTCTGTCTTTTCTATAGGACGTGTACCCGGGAACATTTATTTCCCAATCCTGCCCTTCCCGCAGCCATGTCTCCGTTACTCTGACAATATCATAACCTCCCATTGCCTCAAGCTCATCCATTTTATTCCTTACACTCCGTGCATTCATACACAATACCTTGATACCATATCTCCTTTCTCCCTCCACCTTTGTTCTCGATGCACTTGCCCCTACTCTCCTATTCTTTTTAGTTCCCTTTTTCCTTATTGTTTCACCATCTAACGGAAACACCCCTATATTCACTCTCCTATCTGCTTCCCTATCAGTCCTGTTCCCTTCAGGATGATCTGAGGGATGATCTGAGGAAGAGTGTAGGAATTATTTCAGCTTTTCATGCAAAAAGCAAAGGGCAGCTTTGGTTTCAGAGTTCGATGACCGCATTATTACCCAGAATCCTCAACAATCCAGAATCTGCTCTGTCTAATGAGCCTCAGTAGCGTGCACAGCAGCTTTCCATCTCCCACTCAACCACTGCTCAGCTCTAAAGGTCAGGAGACCGGTGACTGTCAGGAGACGGAAGGGGAAGAGGCAGACAGTGTAGAGCACCCTTCAAGTACAGTTTTAGAAACTGCTCGGGGGGGGGGGGGGGGGGGGTGGGTGTGAAACGACCTATTATGGACATCGAGGTGGTCATGTCTCCAGCATAGAGGCTGGCCACCGGCTCAGAAGGGAAGGGCAGTGGGTGGGGAGAGTAGAGCAGAGCAATGGTGATTGGGGCTCAATGTTTAGACAAGTGGATAGGAGGTTCTGTGAATGATTTCAATGTCAGGAACATCTCTGACTAGGTTCACAGCATTCTGGAGGGGGAGGGTGAGCAGCCAGATGTCATGGTCCACGTGGGGACCAATGACGTAGATAGGAGTGGGGATGAGGTCCTGAACAGGGAATAAAGGGAGTTAGGAAAGAGTTAAAAAGCAGGACATCAAGGGTGTTGATCTCGGGATTGCTGCCTGTACCACATGCCAGAGAGGATAGGAATAAGAAGTTGTGGCAGATGAACGTGTGGCTGAAGAGTTGGTGCTGGGGGCAGGGGTTCGGATTTGTGGATCATTGGGATCTCTTCTGGGGAAGGTCTGACCTGTACAAAAATGGATGGCTGCACCTCAAACAATATCCTGGCAGGCAGGTTTACTAGAGCTGTTGGGAAGGGTTTAAACTAATTTGACAGGGGGGTGGGAATCAGAAAGTGAGGGTAGAGATTAGGGTAGAAGGACAAAAGCTTGATGCTGTGTGTTCTGAGTTGGTGAGGAAGGACGGGCAGGGAACAAAATATAGAGGGAGACAGTCAGAGGGGTTGAAATGTCTCTGTTTCAACGCCAGGAGTATTAGGAATAAAGGGGGTGAACAGAGCTTGGATCAGTACATGGAACCACGATGTTGTGGCCGTAACAGAGACTTGGCTGGAGGAAGGGCAGGATCAGCTGATACAGGTACTGGGGTTTAGGGATTTTAAAAGGAATAGGATGGGAGGTAGAAAAGGAGGGGGAGTAGCGTTACTGGTCGGGGTGGTATCACGGCTGTAAAAGGGAGGACGCTGCAGAGGGAGTGTCCACTGAGTCAGTGTGGGTGGAAGTCAGAAATAGGAAGGGAGCGATCACTGTGCTGGGAGTCGTCTATAGGCCCCCAAGACACAAAGAGCAGATGAACAGGCAGATTTTTGAATGGTGGGAAATACAGAGTTGTAGTTATGGGTGATTTCAACTTCCATAATATTGACTGGCACCTCCTGACTGCAAGAGGGATGGATGGGGCTGAATTTGTCAGGTGTGTTCAGGAAGAATTCCTGACACAACTCCCTGAGCTTCAATATAGCTATGGAAATGGATAAAAACAGCCAAACTGGGGTAAGTGCTTACCTGGAAACAGATGTTTAAGGGTTCAAGTGATATGATTATATGTACGGCTGGCCCAACCTCCGGGTGACCTTCTACCTTGGCTCCTCCCTTAGTCCTGCCCATGTGACCCCGGGCCATAAAGGTCGAGTCCCCTCTCCTTCCCACTTATTCCTAGCCTTGGACCTGGGCCAGCAGTCTCTAGTACAATAAAGCCTATCGTTCCCCTCAGTCTTTGTCTGTGTCATTATTGGGGCTACTGATAGCGCCCAACGATTTATGGTACTAGATTTTGGAGCTCTCCGGTAATGGAGAAATTGCTGCGCCCAGAACAGCTAGAAGTTGACCCCCAAGTCCCAGGTGCTTCAGTGCTCTTCAAGGAGTGGATGAACTGCTTCAACAACTTCCTCGACGCTGCTGCTGAGGTGGTCGACTCTGATGAGGTTAAAAATCCTTCAGGCACGAGTCAGAGGGCCTTCCTGGCCATCCAAAGCAGTACGACCAACAATGAGGCGATGGCTGAGCTGCGGGTGCTGTACAATCCTAAAGTGAACGTGGTATACTCCCGTTACTTGCTGACATCCAGAAAACAACAGCCTGGTGAGTCCACTGAAGAGTTTGTCTGGTCCCTGGTCACATTGGGAAAAGACTGTTTGGGGGTACCCACGGCCACTATATCCCTCACCCAGTGCGTGGAAGAACTGATTCCAGACACCTGCGTGTCAGGTCTGGGGTCGGATTATATCCGGCAACGACTCCTCGAGGAGGACCCAATCCCCATCAAAAAGGCTATCGACTTAATCAGGACTTTAGACTCGGCCCAGCACCATGCGGTTCGATTGCGGGCAGAAGTGGGCCGTCTCCGTATGTTTCAACATGAGGGCCTTTAGCCTGGGACTCAGCGTCAGACGTTACCGACCCAACCACGGCTGCAATCACACCAACGGCATCATTGAGATGCAACTTCTGTGGGCAGTCCAAAGCATTTGCAATGCCTCTGCTCCATGAGGGGGGGGCTACATTTTCGGGGTGCGGGAAGAGGAACCATTACCAGAAGGTCTGCAGGTCCCGACTGCAATCCGGGAGCAGTGCAGTGTGCATTCCAGAGGAGCTTTCGGCGCTGACCTCAGCACCTCGTCACTTTTGACTGCCACGACTCCACTTCCGCCTTCTTCCTCATCGAACACTGCGTGGTCAACATGGAGGTTACTATCTTTGGGAAATTTTTGTACACCCCAAGTGGTCTGAAGACTCTCCCTCCTGGTCCGACCCATGACCGGGACGGTTTCAATGGCTGCAAGGGACCAACAGACCAGAATCCAGGGGTATTGTGTTGTGTCGTTGACTAACAATTTTGTATTGTTAATGATGCCTCGCCTCTGCGCGCCGATCCTCCTGGGCCTTGACTTTCAGAGTCAGTTCAGGAGTGTGACGATGGCGTTTGGGGGCCCCCAACCATCGCTGACCGTCCACAACCACCAGTCCCTGGCACCACCTTGTGGTCCCAGCACTCAGCATCCGGCACCATCCTGTGGCCTCAGTACCCAGTCTCCAGCACCGTCTTGCAACCTCACCACGCTACGGGTGCCCCCCGTCACTGTTCGCGAACCTCACCCCGGATTGTAAACCAATCGGCACCAAGATTGGGCGCTATAGTTTGGAGGACATGAAGTTCATGAAGGGCTGAGGATCAGCGACTCCTAACAGAGGGGATCATAGCCCCCAGCACCAGTCCCTTGAGAACACAGGTCCTCGCGGTTAGAGGTGTGGGCAAGCCCTGGATGGTAATTGATTATAGTCAGACCATCAACCGCTTCACCCAGATGGATGCATATCCACTATCCCGGATAGCCGACTTGGTAAATAAGGTCGCAAACTACAGAATTTTTTCGACCATTGACCTCAAGTTGGCCTACCACCAACTTCCCCTCCGTCCAGCCGATCTAATCTATACAGGCTTCAAGGCGGACAGGAAACTTTTCACTTCCTGCTGGTGCCTTTCCGTGTTACTAACGGTGTCTCTGCTTTTCAGAGAGTAATGGACTGGATGGTGGAGGAACATGGGCTGACGGCGATGTTACCCACCTCGACAATGTCACCATCTGCAGCCATGACCAGCAGGACCACGATGCGAACCTCGCAAAGTTCTTGCATACGGCCAAGTCCCTCAACTTGACGTAGAACAAGGACAAATGTGTGTTCAACACAGAGTGCCTGGCCCTTCTTGGATGCGTCGTGGCACATGGTGTCATTGCCCCCGACCCAGACCACATGTGACCCCTCATGGACCTCCCTGTCCCTAACTCCGTGAAGGTGCTTAAGAGGTGCCTGGAGCAGTTTTCATATTATGCTCAATGGGTGCCGAACTACCCCGATAAGGCCCACCCCCTAATCCACACGACCACCTTCCCATTATTGGCGGAGGCCCAGGCTGCTTTTGACCAAATTCGAGGAGACATCGCCTAGGCCACGATGCATGCCGTGGATGAAACCGTCCACTTTCAGGTGGAAAGCAATGTCAGTGTCGCACTGGCCGCCACATTAAACCAGGCTGGCAGGCCGGTAGCATTTTTTTCCCCGCACCCTGCACAATCCCGAACTCTGGCATTCCTCCGTCAAGAAGGAGGCTCAAGTTATTGTTGAGGCAGTGTAACACTGGCGGCACTACCTAGCCGGTAAGAAATTTACCCTGTTGACTGACCAGAGGGCAGTGACCTTCATGTTCCGTGCCAAACAACGAGGTAAAATCAAGAACAACAAGATTCTGAGATGGAAGATTGAATTGTCCACCTACAGCTATGACATCTTGTACAGGCAGGTAAGCTCAATGACCCCCCCTCCCCCCACCCCAGACGCCCTATCCTGAGGGACATGTGCCAGCATGCATCTCAACTGTCTCCAGACCCTGCACAATCACCTATGTCACCCTGGAGTCACGAGTTTGTACCATTTTGTCAAGACACAAAACAATAATAATTAATGAATATATTTGACAATGTTATTGTATAGGTAGTAATAGGTCTGCACTGACAAAAGGCAAAGGAGGAAAAACCCAACACCCAACCCACCAATTTTCCCCTGCAACCGTGTCTGCCTGTCCCGCATCGGACTTGTCAGCCACAAACGAGCCTGCAGCTGACGTGGATATTTACCCCCTCCATAAATCTTCGTCCGCGAAGCCAAGCCAAAGAAAGAAGAATAGGTGACTCTTTTTCATTTTATTCATACTTTTGGGAGAAAATTAAAACTTTTTTGTTTCACTATGTATGATCGAATGATTAATATTGTATTCATTGAATTTTTTTACTTTATTGATACAAATGATAAATAAAATTTTCAAAAAAAAGAATCAGTTGTGGGTGTCTAGTGAATAACAAATCTCTCTCTGAAAACCAACAAGAACCTTCCTGAGCAGTAACCATTTCCCTTTTAACCTGGTGAACTTCATCAATGTTCAATTCTGTGCACAGTAGGATGTAGCTAGTGTTATGGATAGAGAATTTGGGTTAAAAAGGGTTTAAGTTAAAATGTAATGATTAGTCGAAATCCAGGTCCCTGCCCACTAAGTCCATGAGGCGCTGTAAGATCTGTGTGGCGTTCTTTAGCCCGAACGACATGCGAAGGAATTCGAACATGCCGAAGGGGATGATAGTGGCCGTCTTGGGTATGTCTGACAGGAGGCAGAGAGTCGGGATAAATGGGAGTTTTTCAGGTTGGCAGAAGGTGGTAAGTGGGGTGCCGCAGGGGTCAGTGTTAGGCCCACAACTGTTCATCATTTGCATTGATGACTTGGAGGAGGGGACAAAATGTGGTGGAGCCAAGTTTGCGGATGACACCAAATTGAGTGGAAGAGCAAATTGTAATGAGGATGTGGAGAGTCTGCAGAGGGATATAGTTAAGCTGGATGAGTGGGCAAAGGTCTGGCAGATGGAGTACAATGTTAGTAAGTGTGAGGTTATCCACTTTGGCAAGAAAAATAAAAGAGCTGAATATTATTTAAAGGGTGAAAAACTACAGCATGCTGTTGTGCAGAGGGACTTGGGAGGGCTTGTGCATGAATCGCAAAAAGTTAGGTTGCAGGTGCAGCAGGTTATTAAGAAGGCAAATGGAATGTTGGCCTTCATCGCTAGAGGAATTGAATTCAGGAGTAGGGAGGTCATGTTGCAACTGTACAAGGTACTGGTGAGACCGCACCTGGAGTACTGTGTCCAGTTCTGGTCTCCATATTTGAGGAAGGGTATACTGGCTTTGGAGACGGTCCAGAGGAGGTTTACTAGGTTGATTCCTGGGATGAAGGGGTTGACTTATGATGAAACATTAAATCGTCTCGGATTGTATTCGCTCGAGTTCAGAAGAATCTTATAGAAACATATAGGATTATGAAGGGTATGGATAGGATAGATGTAGGAAGGTTTTTTGAGCTGGCCGGGGAAACTAAAACGAGAGGACACAGACTCAAGATTCGGGGGAGTAGATTTAGGACAGAGATGAGGAAAAATAGTTTTTCCCAGAGAGTAGTGAATGTTTGGAATTCTCTAACCAGAGAAGTGGTTGAGGCTGTCTCATTAAACATATTTAAAATTCGGTTAGATAAATTTTTTACATGATAGAGGAATTAGGGGATATGGGGAGAAGGCAGGTAGGTGGAGTTAGGTCATAAATTAGATCAGCCAGGATCGTATTGAATAGCGGAGCAGGCTCGATGGGCCATTTTTGGCCTACACCTGTTCCTACTTCCTATGTTCCTATGTCCTCAGGGTGCACTGGGATTTGGTGATACCCGCGCACCAGGTCAACCTTGGAGAAAACCTTCGCACCATGCAGGTTGGACGTAAAGTCCTGGATGTGAGGGATAGGGTAACGGTCAGGAACTGTCACCTCGTTGAGCCTTCGATAGTCTCCACAGGGGGGCCAACCGCCGGAGGCTTTCAGGACCATGAAGAGGGGCGAGGCTTATGGGGTGTCGGAGTGCCAAATGATCCCCAGCTCCAGCAGATGCGAAAACTCTTCCTTCGCTACCTGGACCTTGTCAGGTGTGAACCAGTGGACCCTGGGTGGGGATGTGGTGGAACACCCCATGGCACGGTAAGGCAGCGGAGAACTGTGGCCTAAGGATGGGCAGGAACTCATCCAGGATTCGATGGAACTCGTTTCTGGGTGTGCTAATCGTGGCCATCTGCGGCTGCTCTGTGCGGGAAGCGTCGAGGCAAACAGCCTGGAAAGTCTGGGTGTCTACCAGGCGCCTACCTCAAATTTCCACCAGGAGGCCGTGGGCAAGGAGGAAGTCGACACCCAGGATGGCGGTTGGAAGGGACGAGATGGTGAACCTCCACAAGAACTTTCGCCGACCGATCTGGAAGTGGACTGTCTTGTTCCCATACGTCCGGATCACTGTTGCATTGGCCGCACGGAGGGGAGATCCTCGAGGTCGGTTCCTGGACTCTGGCTGGGATGACGCTGATCTGGGCCCCAGTGTCGATTAGGAAATGCCGGCCGCTGACTGAGTCCCGCAGGTAGAGGAGGCTGTGTCCTTGGCCAGCCGCCGCAGTCATTAACAGCGGCCGGCCTGCTCGTTTCCGTGGAACGAGCAGGGCTGACGACACTTCCAAGCCTTGGCTCCCCAGCGCTGGTGGTAGAAGCAGAGGCTCGGAGTGGATGCCGTTCCCCTGGTTATGCTCTTTGTGGCCCCTGCAGGGGCCGGGTGTTCTATCGCAGCACTAGGGGCAGGCTTGGCATGGTCATGCCCGTGCCTCGTGACCTGCTGGACAACCGAGCCCTCCGGGAATCACTCAAGCCATACCTCTTGGGCCTTCTGAGCAACCTTCCTCAGGTCGGTAAAGCTCTCTTGGGCCAGTAATGGTCGGATGTTGTCGGGCAGATGGTCGAGGAAAATTCGCTCAGAGAGGGCAGTTGGTGTGATCACCCATGAGCGCGAACATCTCGTCCATCAGCTCCACCGGGGACCTGTCCCCCAAGGCGTCGAGGTGCAGCATCAGGCAGCACGCTGACACCTGGATAGTCCGAGGTATCCGGTGAGCACTCATTTGATGGTCCCGTATTTGTCTTTGGCGGGCGGGTGCTGAACGAGGTGCGATACATGTTTGGCGGTGGCCTGGTTCAGGGCGGCGATCACATGGTAGAATTTGGTCATGTCAGACAAAATCTGGCGGAGGTGAAAATGGGCTTCCATGTGGCCGAACCAGGTCTCCGGCTCCTGAACCCAGAAGTCAGGCAGCTTGATGCCTATAGCATTGATCCCAGGTTCGCTCATGTTGGGTTCAAAGATGTTTGAACCAGTTGGGGTCACCAATTGTAGCGGCAGATACACTGCTACTGAAAGAACACACAACCAGACAGGTTGATCTCAGTGAGCAGAAAACTGGTTTATTGCTGGTTGCCAGGCTGGACTTATAGTCCCAACCCGGACCTGGCTGAGAACCGCGTTGGGGGATGCTGATGTCACTCGGGCGTCACGTGGTCCCCCAGCGCAGGCTTCTGAGCCCAGTGCTGAGAAGGGGAAAACCCCAAACGGCGCCATTTTGGCTGGCTGCCCCGCTGCGTGGATTACAAAGGGGGCCGGTTCGCCTGCCTGGTGGCATGCCGCAACATATCTTTATATATACTTTATTGCCAGTCTTCTTTCTTGTCACATCCCTTCATCTGTCCTGCAAACGTTCTGCAAATTCTTGTGCTTTCTCTGGATCCAAGAATAGCCTGCTTTGTTCCCCAGGTATAAATACTTTAGGTACAGGTGGATGTCTTAATATGAATTTGTAATCTTTTTTCCATAAAATCATTTTAGCCGTATTAAATTCCTTCCTCTTCTTTCGAGTTCAAAGCTTATGTCCAGGTAGAAAAATATTTTTTTGTCACTTATATTCCAACGGCTTAGTATCCTCTCTAACTTTATTTCTTGCCCACTCCAGTATATTTTCTAGGTTCTGTTTCACTCTGAACTGCCACTTTGTGCTGGCCCATGTTTTCATTACACTGTGTCTGTTTCTAGTCTCTGTTGGCCTCGTATCCTCTCCGGTAGGTCTCTGTATCATTTATTCAACAGTTTTTTACAATTTGTATGGTGTTAGGGGTTAGAGTTAGTGATGGGGTTATTGGTGGTGTTTAGGGTTAGTCTGTCCCTGTAATTTGTCCTAAGTGTGCTAGCCCATGGAGTCTGTTGTGGAGATTGCTGTTGTTGTGGGGCTTCTATTTGAGTTGTATTTGAAAAGGGTTGAATCTGGGTAAGGGCGAGGGTTAGTATATACTAATGCTCTGTGTGCCCTTTCTATTTCCATTTCTTTATGTTGTTCCCAACACCTTTGGGATCCACTCTTTTATAAATTCCTTCATGTCTGGGCCTTCTTCAGGCCCACTATTTTTATGTTGTTTCGCCTACTATAGTTTTCCAACATATCAATTTTCTGAGACAACAACTCTTGTGTCTCTTTAATTTTTTGTCACTTTTTTCTAATTTTTCTCTTAAATCATTTACTTCCAATTCTACAACCATTTCCCATTCCTCCACATTGTCTACTCTTTTCCCTATTTCTGTCATGACCCGTTCTAGACTTTGCAAAGAGCAAAGTCTTCTGCTCTTTTCATTTTCCTTTTAATTGCACTAAACTCTAATGTCAACCATTCTTTTAATGATCTCATTTGCTCTTCAAAAAAAGCTTTATCTATATTTTGTCCATCTGTTTTACCTTCTATTTCTCTGTGAAGGTCTTGATGATCTTCTTCCTCTCCTTCTGTATCTGTGTTTTTGTCTTCTCTTCTTTGTTTCGGTCTCTTTTCTGCTTTTCCTGATGAATTACTTCCATGACTTTGTCTGTCCTCCTCTTGCTGTTGGGCCTCCAGTCGTGTGTCACCTCTCTGTTGGGCCTCCTTCTGTTGCTCGTCCTGTTGCCGTTCACCCTCGATCCTCTCCTCGCTGCTGTTATGGCCTTGCAGCTGCCCGCTCCTCAGCTGGGCCCGCTCCTCAGCTGGGCCCCCTTCTCGTCGATGTTCACTTTATTTTTTGATTGCGCACTTTTGTTTGGCTCTGAGAGCCATTTTTGCAGTCCACCAGTCAGGGGGTCGCGACTTCGCAGGGCACTCACTAGCCTCGGAGATTGGCTGCTCTTCATCACCTTAGTTCCCTGCTCCTGCGTGCAGGTAAGGCCTTCTTTCTTCTCCGGTGTTTTTTCTTCATCTTTGTTTCCCCGTTGTTTTTACTGTCTTTTTCTTGGGTACCATCTTCTTATTCTTCTCTGTAACTTTATCTTGTTTCCTTAGTTTTATCTTCATTGAGCTCTGTCTTTTCTAAACTTTTTTTCTTTTTTCTGGAGAGGGCTAGTTCAACCCGACCGGCCACTACTCCATCACGTGACTAACCCAGCCTTTGCAAAAGCTTTGAAGAGTGTCAAAGAGACTTCACTAATGGATTGTTGTTTTGAAAATGAACAGATGAAAGAACTCGGAGGAGTAGGTTTGGTGCTGCATGCTGTCTGGAAGGGCTGTTTGCTGTTCTAAGAGGGTCTTGTTTTTTTTTGCAAGCAGAGAGGTAGTAAAACAGGCTTTTCTGAGAGAGAGAGAGAGAGAGAGAGAGAGATCAGTTCTGCAGTTTTACAGTCAGCAGCAACAGGACAAGCTGGCAAGCTTGTGGAAAAATCCATTTTGAAGACGGGTTGTAAGTGCTTGGTTCAGCCTGGTCAAAGCCCTTGTGGTTCATACAAGAGGAGAGGACTGCCTGCATAATGTTTCACTTGAAATAAGAGAAACAAAATGGAACTCTGTGCTGACCTGAAAGAAAGAGGTTATCATCTGGAAAACCTTGATAGGGCAAGTTTCTTCAGCAAGACACTAAAGTGGCTGATTAGAAGGGATCAGTGTGTGTCCTGGAACAACAAATCTCTCTCTGAAAACTGACAAGAACCTTCCTGAGCAATAACCATTTACCTTTCAAGCACTAAAGCCTGGTGAACTTAATACATGTTAAATTCTGTGCACAGTATAAGAATTGCCTGGAACCAGAGAACTTGGAGGAATGAGAAGTGACAACCAAAGAACTTTCCTTACATTTACACACACATTACATATATGTGTGCTTAGAATTAGAAGGGGGTTAAGTTGGGTTAATTAAGTTAATAGAGATAAGTTAAAGTTTGATTCTGTTTTCATGTTTAAAGATAATTGAAAACAACTTTTGTTTAAGTAACTACTTGTCTGGGTGAATGTCTATTGCTGCTGAGTTTTGGGGTCCTTTGGGCTTTTAACAAATTTAATAGTAATAACTTAAAGTTTGATCCTGTTTTCATGTTTAAAGATAATTAAAAGCAACTTTTGTTTAAATAACCATTTGTCTTGGTGAATATATATTGCTGCTGGATTTTGGTGTCCTCTGGGGTTGTAACATCTCTAATAAATTTCAATTCGGCAGCTTTATAATGATTCTGAAAATGTGGAAGTTGTAAGTCACCTTATTCAAATTTCAAAGTTAATTTTTCCAAGGATACTCATCATTTTTCCTTTCCATAAAAAATTTTTAATAATTAAGTTAAGATCTTTAAAAGATTTTTGAGATATTTAACAGGGAATAGATTGAAAAAGATATTGGATCCTTAAAAAAATATTCATTTTGATACAATTCACTCTACCGATTAAAGTTACAGGTAAATCTAAATCGTCTTTCATTTTACTAATCAACAGTAAATAATTCAATTTATACAAACTGCCCAGATTTTTATTAATTTTGATACCTAAATATTTAATCAAATTTTGTGTCCTTTTAAATTTAGCAATTGTTTACATCGATCATAATCACTCTCAACTAATGGCATAATCTCACTTTTATTCCAATTAATTTTATAACCAGATATTCCCTCATAATCTTGTAATTTTTTACATAAAGAAGATAATGAATTTTCAGGATTATATAAATTAAAACATCAGCAGCAAACATACTAATCTTATATTCTTCTTTATTAACTTTAATTCCTTTGATACTAACATTTTGTCTTATTAATTGTGCTAATGGTTCAATTGCCAAAACAGTTAATACAGGAGATATAAAGGACAACCTTGTTTAGTCAATCTAGTTAACGAAAAGAGAGAAGACATTTGCCCATTAGTAACTATTCTAGACAAAGGATTTCTATGTGAAGTCTTAATTCAATTAATAAATATTGGTCCAAATTGAAATTTTTCTAAAACTTTAAATACATAATTCCATTCTAATCTATCAAAAGCCTTTTCAGCATCTAATGATAAAATTAAAGATAAATCTGACTTCTTCTGAGAAGCATGAATTAAACTACTTAATTTAGCAATATTATCAACAGAATATCTCTTTTTAACTAATCCGGTTTGATCTGAATGAATTAATTCTGGTAAATATTCATTCAATCTATCTGCCAAAACTTCAGCTACAATCTTATAATTGACATTTAATAAAGATATAGGTCTAGAAAACTGGTTTTAATAAATCTTGATCTTTCTTAGGTTTTACAAGAAATACAAGGAAAGATTGAGCAAATTAGGTCTTTATTCCTTGGAACGTAGAAGGCTGAGAGGGGATTTGATAGAGGTGTTTAAGATAATGAGAGGGATAGATAGAGTTGATGTGGAAAGCCTTTTCCCATTGAGAGTAGGAGAGATGGATACAAGAGGTCATGGGTTGAGAGTTGATGGGCAAAGGTTTTGGAGTAACATGAGGGGGAACTTCTTTACTCAGAGAGTGGTTACTGTGTGGAATGGGCTTCCGGGAAAGGCAGTGGAGGCAGGGTCAATTTTGTCATATAACAAAGAGTTGGATAAGTATATGGATGGGAGGGGGATGGAGGGATATGGGCAGAGTGCTGGTAAGTGGGATTAGAGGAGAGTCCTGGGATCAGTGGGGACTAGAAGGGCCAAATTGGCCTGTTTCCGTGCTGTAATTGTAACATGTTATAGTACTGTTATTATTAGCATTTGAAAATGATTCCAGTAGTGAACCAGTTTGGGTTCCTTGTTTTAATACTTCCACTAATAAAAGCATTAATAAATCTTTGAATTGTTTATAAAATTCACAATTAAACCCATCTTCACTTGGAGATTTACCATTTTGCATAGTATTTAAGGCCTTAATATCTTCTTTCAACATAAACAGGGAATCTAAATCTTTATAAGCTTGACAATTTAAAGATGGAAGTTGAAGTTTATGTAAAAATGAATTAATTTTCCCTTCAACATCTGTTGATTGACATGTATATAACTTAGTATAAAACTCTAAAAATAATCATTTATGTCTTGCGGTTTATAAGTAATTTTTGAATTCTTTTCGACAGCATTAATAGTTCTTGATATTTGTTCCGTTTTCAATTGCTAAGTTAATACCTTATGTGCTCTCTCCAAGTTCATAATATTTCTGTTTAGTTCTTTCAATTAATTTCTCCATTCTATATATCTGTATCGAATTATAATGCATTTTCTTATTTATTAATTCCAAACTCTTTCTCAGACAAATCTTTTTGTAATTTTTCCCGAATTGCTATTTCTTTCTCGAATTTATCTACCTCTAAAGCATTTTTCTTAATCTTAGCTGAATAACGTATTATTTGACCTCTTCAATATGCTTTTAAAAACAAACTTATTATCAACTGAATTACTATTTGTATTTGATTTCTCATAAAATTACAAAATTCAACATTTTTCAATTCTTCTTTGGCTTGGCTTCGCGGACGAAGATTTATGGAGGGGTAATGTCCACGTCAGTTGCAGGCTCGTTTGTGGCTGACAAGTCCGATGCGGGACAGGCAGACACGGTCGCAGCGGCTGCAGGGGAAAATTGGTGGGTTGGGGTTGGGTGTTGGGTTTTTCCTCCTTTGCCTTTTGTCATTTTTCAATAGTGAAGAATTAAATCTCCATCTATAAATTGAATCAATTTTGTCTGAACTCAAAATTGCGGTATAATTCATTAAAAGCTTAGAAGTTATTAGCAGATGATGTCTTGATATATTTAACGCAGCTGTTACAAGCCCAAAACCCAGCATCAATAGGCATTCACCAAGACAAGTGGTTTTTGTTATTTTTAAATCAACTTTAAACATGAAAACAGAATCAAACTTTAATTTATCTCTATACTTAACTAACCCAACTTAACCCCCTTCTAATTCTAAGCGCTCGTGAATGTAATAGGTGTGTGTAAATTGAAGAAAAGTTCTTTGGTTCATAGTTCAATCTCACTTCTCCTTCTTCCAAGTTCTCTGAATACAGGCAACTCATACTGTGCACAGAATTGAACATGTATAAAGTTGACCAGACTTTGGTGCTTGAAAGGCAAATATTTACTGCTCAGGAAGGTTCTTGTAGGGTTTGCAGAGAGAGATTTGTTATTCCAGGATTTGCACAACTGAGGTACTACCATTAATCACCTCAATGTCTCGCTGATGAAACTTGCCCTATCAGGGTTTACCAGATGGTAACTTCTTTCTTCAAGCTACCATAGAGTTCCTTTCTATTCCTCAAATTCCAAGAGAAACATCAGACAGATACCACTTCCAGCCATCCACTGCTCTGGAAACACTCAGCTATTCCTGGCTTGTTTCAGCCATTTTCAGTGTCACCAACACACAAGCTGAGAAGGCTTCTCTTCTCTCCCTCTCTCTCCATCTGAGACTGCCAGAAAACTCATGTGACTCTCTCACTTGCAAAAAGCCCCATCTTCTTCAGTAAACAACAGGAGTTCTTCTCCTTGGTCAAGATGTTTTTTGGTAAATGAAACCCAGGAGTGACCTTTCTGTGAGCACTTTGAAGAAAGGTACTTGTAACCAGTTTGTCTCCTCCAAAACAATGGTCTTTCATTTAATGACATCATTTCAATTAGCACCTACTTGTGAAATGTGCATCACATTCTCCAGATATCCTGCAATGTTATTGTATATGAATTCTTCAGTCTTTCAAATAAGATCAAATTTCTGTCCTTTCTTCCATAAAACTGACTTTGCTGGGCTAAATTCTTTTTTTCTCTTTACAATAGCACTACTCAAATCTGCATAAAAGAATACCCAAGGGACTCTGCTGTTCCCTTGCATTTTAAACTGCCATTTTCACTATCATTTCTCTACCCTGATAACGTAAACATTTCATCAAAATGGAGCGTGGCGATTGTCCTGGATACAGTTTTTTTCTAAGAGCTCTATGTGCTCGGTCAAATTCTAATCTATTCGGAAAATTTTCAGGCCCCAAAATTTTTAGGCAGCCAATCTTGAAAAAAAACCGACTGAATTAGTACCCTCAAAATCTTCAGGAAGACCAACAATTTTTACATTATTTATTTGACTTTGATTTTCCAACATATCAACTTTTTGCAACAAATCCTTTTCCTAAATCTCCCACGCTGTAAGAGTCTTCCATCGTTTTAACTGTATCTTTACACTCTTCTACTACCAGATGACAATCTTGAAAATCTTCTTCAAATTTTTGAACTCTAATTTTAATTTTATCAAGTTTTTATACATTTTGTCATATCAGTCTTCATCAGTGCCCCCCATACTTAATGCCCCCCATACTTCTGCAAATTTTGTGCCCACTTTTTCACTCATTTAATCAATTTGTTCAAATATTTTATGAAAAATCTGCGGGTCCAGAGGTTCTGGAGTGACATAATATGCTCCAATTTTACCTTCAGTGTATTGACTCCTTCCTTCATCTTCTGATTCCTCTCCTTGCGACTTTGCCACATACTTTACTTCTTCCACTCGGACCTCCTCCTCTTCTTCTGTTGATGTTGTCAGTGGTTGAAATTGCTTTGTCTAGCCCTCGTTTGGCTAGCAACGCTACTCGCTGCAGGGCCCGTAGGCTCTGTAGAGGATGCTTCCATTGTGCACATGCATGGAGATTCACGTCTGCCATCTTTTTCTGTGCTCCAGCACCATCTTCTCCAGCTCTCCAAGAAGGTGGCACTGGAGATTGAATCCTTACTTGAGGAGGTCGCACCAGACTTGGCTAGCAAGGAATCAAGATCGGAGGCTGAACTTGCAAGGTTGGCCCAGCTTCTTCCATAACTGTTACTTATGGAGTAGCTGTTTTCTTGACAGGTTGAGCTTTAGATTTTCTTGCAGCCATTGCTTGAGACCTTGAGAAGAACTTAAATTATCCACTATTTTTTTTTAAAATCGAAAAGTCGGGTTTTAATTAATTCTGCAGGAGAGGCATTTTCCACGTCTTCCCATCATTGACGAACACGGACGACGGCCATATCCACAAAACACTGACACTATCAAACCCATAGATGTGGCCACGCTACATTCATTTCTGCGTCTTATCAGTCAGTACAGTCCATTTCTGCTGGAGATGTATAAGCTCTGTGATCTACTCAACAAGCTCCTTACCAAGGGTAGGAAATGGAAATCAAAATGTCAAGAGTTAAATCGATACTAAACTCAAATCTTTTGACACACTTCGAATCAAACCTGGAGACTATCGTAGCTTCCAATCATTTCTCACATATTTCCAGATTAGAATCAAAAGGCCATAGCCTACGCAGCATGCTCTCTAACAACAGCAGAGCGTAACTATGGACAAATTGAAAATAAATTGTTTTTGCAGTGAAGAAATTCCATAAAATGCTCTATGGATGGCAATTCACTCTTCTGGCAGATCACAAGCTGCACCTAGCAGTATTTGGTTCAATCATCTGCAAAGATGGGCAACCACGACTTCAACATTAAGTACCTGTAGACCACAAGTATCGGGCAAGCTGATGTATTGTCACAACTCATTAGTGAGCAGGAAACAGAGGTGAAAGATATTCTCATCACAGAACTCTCTGTCGAGGCAGAAGTCAACCAGGTATTCAAAGATGTTATTAACTCACTGCCGGTCACAGCAGAAAGAGTCAGACAAGCAATGAGTAAAGACAACCTTCTACAAGAGATAATGCATTATCATCGTTCAGGTGGCCAAAAACTTGATCACTGATGGAAATCCCACCCATTTTCTATGTTTGTCTTTTGTTTGGAGAAAGGGTTGTGATTCCCTCAGTTCTGCAATCAACAATCCTCAGTTTCACAGCAGACATCCTGGAACAAATCGAGGGAACGCACTTGCACAAAGCTATGTTTATTGGCCTCTGATGGATGACCAGCTTGAGAGTCATGTATCCAGTGTGCCTCAGCTGCAAATTCATCAGTTAAGGCAAATGTATGTTCCTGGCTTCAACCAAGCGGGCCATAGAATTATCTTCATATTGACTATGCAGGACCAATTAATGGGGAGTACTACCTAATTGTAGTGGACTACAAATGGCCTGAGATCATCAAAGTAGCCTGACCAACTGCATCAGCTACAATCATGGAACTCAACTCTATATTCAATTGGTTTGGTTCTCCTGTAACATTAGTTTCAGACAATGGGACACAATTCACTGCAACCAACTTCAATGTTTCTTTGCAAGCAATATGGCAATCACGCATATTTGCACACCTCCAGATCATCCTCAGTCCAATAGTCAAGCAGAATGTTTTGTAGATATGTGGAACCCAAGGGGGGAGAGTCCGATGGAGGAGACCCTGCAGACATTCTTGTTAAATTACAGGATCACCCTAAATCCAAAAACTCCAGGGGGCACTTAAGCCTGCTGAAAATCTTTGGTAGGAAAACACAAGCACCATATTTCCACAAAGACCAGAATCTGGACCGAGAGATTATGAGATGGAACAACAGTCCAATCGCTGGCATGGATCCAAAGAAAGCACGTTTCATGATGGTCAACGTGTGTTGGTGCGGAAATACAGAGTCAAGTCAGATGTACAGCAGCTGGGGAGAATCCGAAGAAAAAAACCAGAGATGTTCTCTACCATGTACAAGTTGGATCAGACAGATGGACCAGACATGCCATCCAGTTGCGACCAACAGAAGGCAACCTCGCTGAAACAATTCCTGTGCAACTCAGCCTTGATCCCCTGGTTGGACATATTTGAACTTCAGAAACCATTGAACCACCAATCACACCCATCACCCAAAAACGAGCCTATACCCTCTAATAATCGGTTTACGAAAGTTTTCATAGGAACATTCTAGTTTTGAAAAGCAGAGTTTACCTGTACTCTCTGAAACTCCCGTCTACATCGTTTTAATCCTAACCTGCTGAGACTTGAACTCACCCTCCTTATAAGACAACAGGACGTGAAACTCCCCTTCTTCTACTTACATCATCTGTAATCAACCCTCTGAGAACAACGGGACCAGCTCAGAACATGGGATCTCCACCCCCTCAAAGCGTGGCAGGATCGATCCCACCCTTGAACACCAGGGCCTTTGTGTGTCTTGCCATGCTAGTCCAGGTCAGACAGGAAAGGGCTACCCGAGCCGAGGATAACAGAGAGACCAAGGTGATCTTACCTCAATGGCCCTTGGTCTCCATCTCCACAGACTGACGTTGGCCACTTATTTAGCCCACTCCTGCTCCCCAACCCGTATTGAGCCCGCTCGTGTACACAGCGCCAATGTCAATGTTTTCGTGGCTTCCAAACCTTGAACAGATTTCAGGACACGATCTTATTAAAAATACCACATAATTATTTTGAAAAACCTGGACTCAGTTAACACAGAGGGCACTGCTGACGAGAAAACGGAAACCACCACCCCCCCCCCCCCCACCCACAGGGCCCAAGAACATGGAACTCACCCCCTCCTCCCATCCCCACCGAGAACATGAGATCCTCCTCTCCAAACACCCTCGAGAACACAGGACCCTTCTCTTTCTGTTTCCCTCCATCCCCTCCACCAAACATGGGACACTCACCTTCTGAGAACACGGGACCACCTCAGAACATGGGATCTCCCACCCCCTCATAGCGTGGGACCCACTCCCAACCCCTCAGGATGCAGGACCCACCCCTCAGGATGCGGGACCCCCCCCTACCCCCGGGCGAGGGGACCCCCCCAGAACGCAGGACCCCCCCAGACGCGGGACCCCCCCCCAGATCGCGGGACACCCCAGAACGCGGGACCCCCCTCCACCCCAGAACGCGGGACCCCCCCCCTCCCCCCCCAGAACGCGGGACCCCCCCCTCCCCCCAGAACGCGGGACCCCCCCCCCAGAACGCGGGGACCCCCCCTCCCCCCCAGAACGCGGGGACCCCCCCCCTCCCCCCCAGAACGCGGGAACCCCCCTCCCCCCCAGAACGCGGGACCCCCCTCCCCCCAGAACGCGGGAACCCCCTCCCCCCAGAACGCGGGACCCCCCTCCCGCCCAGAACGCGGGACCCCCCCCATCCCCCCCAGAACGCGGGACCCACCCCCTCCCCCCAGAACGCGGGAACCCCCCCCTCCCCCCCCCAGAACGCGGGAACCCCCCCTCCCCCCCCAGAACGCGGGACCCCCCCTCCCCCCCAGAACGCGGGACCCCCCCAGAACGCGGACCCCCCAGAACGCGGGACCCCCCCAGAACGCGGGACCCCCCCAGAACGCGGGACCCCCCCAGAACGCGGGACCCCCCAGAACGCGGGACCCCCCCAAGAACGCGGACCCCCCCAGAACGCGGGACCCCCCAGAACGCGGGACCCCCCCAGAACGCGGACCCCCCCAGAACGCGGGACCCCCCCAGAACGCGGGACCCCCCCAGAACGCGGGACCCCCCCAGAACGCGGGACCCCCCAGAACGCGGGACCCCCCCAGAACGCGGGACCCCCCCAGAACGCGGGACCCCCCCAGAACGCGGGACCCCCCCAGAACGCGGGACCCCCCCCAGAACGCGGGACCCCCCCAGAACGCGGGACCCCCCCAGAACGCGGGACCCCCCTCCCCCCCAGAACGCGGGACCCCCCCCCTCCCCCCAGAACGCGGACCCCCCCTCCCCCCAGAACGCGGGGACCCCCCCTCCCCCCCAGAACGCGGGACCCCCCCCTCCCCCCCAGAACGCGGGACCCCCCCTCCCCCCAGAACGCGGGACCCCCCCTCCCCCCCAGAACGCGGGACCCCCCAGAACGCGGGACCCCGCCAGAACGCGGGGACCCCCCCAGAACGCGGGACCCCCCCAGAACGCGGGACCCCCCAGAACGCGGGACCCCCCCAGAACGCGGACCCCCCCAGAACGCGGGACCCCCCCAGAACGCGGGACCCCCCCAGAACGCGGGACCCCCCCAGAACGCGGGACCCCCCCAGAACGCGGGACCCCCCCAGAACGCGGACCCCCCCTCCCCCCCAGAACGCGGGAACCCCCCCCTCCCCCCCAGAACGCGGGAACCCCCCTCCCCCCCCAGAACGCGGGACCCCCCCTCCCCCCCAGAACGCGGGACCCCCCCTCCCCCCCAGAACGCGGGACCCCCCCCCTCCCCCCCAGAACGCGGGACCCCCCCTCCCCCCCAGAAAGCGGGACCCCCCCAGAACGCGGGACCCCCCCAGAACGCGGGACCCCCCCCAGAACGCGGGACCCCCCCAGAACGCGGGACCCCCCCAGAACGCGGGAACCCCCCCAGAACGCGGGACCCCCCCAGAACGCGGGACGCCCCCAGAACGCGGGACGCCCCCAGAACGCGGGACGCCCCCAGAACGCGGGACCCCCCCAGAACGCGGGACCCCCCCAGAACGCGGGACCCCCCCCTCCCCCCACAGAACGCGGGACCCCCCCTCCCCCCCAGAACACGGGACGCCCCCAGAACGCGGGACGCCCCCAGAACGCGGGACGCCCCCAGAACGCGGGACCCCCCCAGAACGCGGGACCCCCCCAGAACGCGGGGACCCCCCCTCCCCCACAGAACCGGGGACCCCCCCTCCCCCACAGAACGCGGGACCCCCCCTCCCCCACAGAACGCGGGACCCCCCCTCCCCCACAGAACGCGGGACGCCCCCAGAACGCGGGACGCCCCCAGAACGCGGGACCCCCCCCCCTCCCCCACTCACCCACCCACCCCACCCCACCTAACCTCCCTCCCGGCCGCTCCAGACCCTCTGAGCCCGTGAAAAGTCTCACCTTAACACCTTGCAAAGCCTCACTGGACCCGGCCGGTCTCTGAGGGAACGACGCTCATGACGCGGGTCATGTCGGTGATGTCATCACGCATGACTCCGCTGACACTGGGCAGTATGTGAAGGAGCGGCAAAGTGAGGGAGGGCGGAGGGAGCTGTCAATCAGACGAGGCGGGGAGAGGCGAGGGTGTCAATCAGAGAAGGCGAGGCTGGAGAGTTGTTTATCAGAGGAGGCGGGGCGGGGTGAGCTGACAATCAGAGGAGGCGGGAGCTGTCAATCAGAGGAGGCGGGGCGGGGTGAGCTGACAATCAGAGGAGGCGGGAGCTGTCAATCAGAGGAGGCGGGCGGGGTGACCTGTCCATCAGTGGAGGCGGGGCGGGGAGAGCTGACAATCAGAGGAGGCGGGAGCTGTCAATCAGAGAGGCGGGGCGGGGTGAGCTGACAATCAGAGGAGACGGAGTTGACAACCAGAGGAGGCGGGGCAGGGTGAGATGTCAATCAGAGGAGGAGGGGGGGCCGGGGGTGAGATGTCCATCGGAGTAGGCGGAGCGGAGCGAGATGTCCATCAGAGGAGGCGGGGCGGGTTATCTGTCCATCAGAGGAGGCTGGGCGGGGTGAGCTGTCCATCAGAGGAGGGGGCGGGGTGAGCTGTCCATCAGAGGAGGGGGCGGGGTGAGCTGTCCATCAGAGGAGGGGGCGGGGTGAGCTGTCCATCAGAGGAGGCGGGGTGTGTGAGCTGTCCATCAGAGGGGGCGGGGCTGAGCGAACTGTCCATCAGAGGAGGCTGGGCGGGTGAGCTGTCCATCAGAGGAGTTGGGGCGGGTAGGCTCTCATCAGAGGTGGGGGCGGGGTGAGCTGTCCATCAGAGGTGGGGGCGGGGTGAGCAGTCCAACAGAGGGGGCGAGGCTGAGCGAGCTGTCCATCAGAGGAGGCGGGGCGGGGTGAGCTGTCCATCAGAGGAGGCGGGGCGTGTGAGCTGTCCATCAGAGGAGGCGGGGCGTGTGAGCTGTCCCATCAGATGAGGGCGGGGCGTGTGAGCTGTCCATCAGAGGAGGGGGCGGGGTGAGCTGACCAATCAGAGGAGGCGGGAGCTGTCAATCAGAGGAGCGGGGCGGGGTGACCTGTCCATCAGAGGATGCGGGTCGGGGTGAGCTGACAATCAGAGGAGGCGGGAGCTGTCAATCAGAGGAGGCGGGGCGGGGTGAGCTGACAATCAGAGGAGACGGGAGTTGACAACCAGAGGAGGCGGGGCAGGGTGAGATGTCAATCAGAGGAGGAGGGGGCGGGGTGAGATGTCCATCGAGTAGGCGGAGCGGAGCGAGATGTCCATCAGAGGAGGCGGGGCGGGTTATCTGTCCATCAGAGGAGGCTGGGCGGGGTGAGCTGTCCATCAGAGGAGGGGCGGGGTGAGCTGTCCATACAGAGGAGGGGGCGGGGTGAGCTGTCCATCAGAGGAGGGGGCGGGGTGAGCTGTCCATCAGAGGAGGCGGGGTGTGTGAGCTGTCCATCAGAGGGGGCGGGGCTGAGCGAACTGTCCATCAGAGGAGGCTGGGCGGTGAGCTGTCCATCAGAGGAGGTGGGCGGGTAGGCCTCTCCATCAGAGGAGGGGGCGGTGGTGAGCTGTCCATCAGAGGAGGGGGCGGGGTGAGCAGTCCATCAGAGGAGGCGGGGCGTGTGAGCTGTCCATCAGAGGAGGCGGGGCGTGTGAGCTGTCCATCAGAGGAGGCGGGGCGGGAGAGCTGTCCGTCAGAGGAGGGGAGCGGGTGAGCTGTCCGTCAGAGGAGGGAACGGGTGAGCTGTCCGTCAGAGAAGGCGGGGCGGGTAGGCTCTCCATCAGAGGAGGGGGCGGGGTGAGCTGTCCAACAGAGGGGGCGGAGGCTGAGCGAGCTGTCCATCAGAGGAGGCGGGGCGGGGTGAGCTGTCCATCAGAGGAGGCGGGGCGTGTGAGCTGTCCATCAGAGGAGGCGGGGCGTGTGAGCTGTCCATCAGAGGAGGCGGGGCGTGTGAGCTGTCCATCAGAGGAGGCGGGGCGGAGCGAGCTGTCCGTCAGAGGAGGGGGCGAGGTGATACTTTCCGTCAGAGGAGGCGGGGCGGGGTGAGCTGTCCGTCAGAGGAGGGGGCGGGTGAGCTGTCCATCAGAGGGGGCGGGGCTGAGCGAACTGTCCATCAGAGGAGGCTGGGCGGGTGAGCTGTCCATCAGAGGAGGGGGCGAGGTGAACTTTCCGTCAGAGGAGGCGGGGGCGGGTGAGCTGTCCGTCAGAGGAGGGGCGGGTGAGCTGTCCATCAGAGGAGGCGGGGCGTGTGAGCTGTCCATCAGAGGAGGCGGGGCGTGTGAGCTGTCCATCAGAGGAGGCGGGGCGTGTGAGCTGTCCATCAGAGGAGGGGGCGGGGTGAGCTGTCCATCAGAGGAGGCGGGGCGTGTGAGCTGTCCATCAGAGGAGGCGGGGCGTGTGAGCTGTCCATCAGAGGAGGCGGGGCGGGCGAGCTGTCTATCAGAGGAGGGGGCGAGTGAGCTGTCCATCAGAGGAGGCGGGGCGTGTGAGCTGTCCATCAGAGGAGCGGCCGGCCCGGGTCAGCGAGACGTTCCCAAGGTGAAATCTGCCCCCGGGGAAACGCAGTGTGAATCGTGACCGGGAAGAGGTGGAAGAAAGCAGCGAGGAAGGGGGGGACCAGAGTCTGAGCGGACTGTCAGGAGGGGGAGGAAGGGCCCTGGATGATGGGAACCAGCCCGGAACCTCGTCCTGGATCGTTCCCTTTGCTACATCAGGACACGGTTGGAGCTGCCGAGTTTCTCCCGCCTTGTGTGTTTCCACTTCAACCCCGGGGTCTGTACTTCCGGTTTCACTTGGTGCAAACAAACGAACGATGCAAAGCAGGAAAGAAATCTCCAGAACAAATCAAGTTCAAAGTGAGAGTCCTTCAACGAGTCGTTGACGGGTCTGATGGTGGAGGGGGAGCAGCTGTTCCCGAACCTGCTGCAGGGAGTCCTGTGGCCCCGACCCCCTCTTCCTGATGGCAGCAGCGAGAAACAGAGCGTCTGCTGGGTGGGGTGGGTCTTTGATGGTCGCTGCTGCTCTCCATCCGTGTCCTCGATGGTGGGGAGGCTTTTGCCAGTGATGTATTGGGCTGTGTCCATGATGTTTTGCACATCTTTCCGCTCAGGGCTATTGGTGCCCACCGACCAGGCTCACACTTTCCACAACCCTCTCAATCAGTTGGCCAGTTTTTGATGTCGTCCCAACCCTCCGCAAACTCTGAAGAAGGTGCAGGTGCTGACGTGCTTTCGTCACCATGACATTCGTGTGTTGGGTCCAGGAAAGGTCCTCAGAAATAGTGGCTCCAGGAATTTAAATGTGCTCACCCTCTGATTCCCCAATGATCACTGGATCGTTCATCTCTGGTTTTCCCTCGTGAGATCCACAATCACTTTCTTGGATTTGGTGACATTGAGTTCTCTCCTGCCCGCTGACATTATCACCCCTTTAATTTGGGGGATCGTCAGCAAATTGTCAATGGTTATTGTCACGCAGAGCGACACAATCAGAAGTGTAAAGTAAGCAGAGCAGGGGGCTAAGAACACAGCCCTGTGGTGCTCTGGTACTGATGGAGATTGTGGAGGAGATGTTCTTCCCGACCTTCACTGATTGTGGTCTGGAGGTGAGGAATCCAGGATCCATTACACGGTGGGGTATTGAGACCCAGGTCTTCGAGTTTGCTGATCATTCAGGGAATATTGGCGTTGAATGCCATACTGAAGTTGGTGAAGAGCATCGTGGTACACGTGTCTTTGCTGTCCATTTGTTCCAGGGCTTGTGCAGAGCCTGTAAGATGGAATTTGCTGTACAGATGTTGCCGAGGTAAGTAA